>NC_072404.2:138635757-138938787 GCF_028858775.2 Pan troglodytes
CCAGCCTGGCCAACATGGTGAAACCCCATCTGTACTAAACCAGCCTGGCCAACATGGTGAAACCCCATCTGTCCTTAAAAAAAATACAGAAATTATCCAGGCGTGGGGGTGGGTGCCTGTAATCCCAACTACTTGGGAGGCTGAGGCAGGAGAATTGGTTGAACTTGGGAAGCAGAGGCTGCAGTGAGCTGAGATTGCACCACTGCACTTCAGCCTGGGCAACAGAGTGAGAATCTGTCTCAAAAAAAAAAAAAAAAAAAAAAAGAGGGAGATATAAAGCAAAATTTTAAATGGATTGCTCATTTTCTATAGCAGTCAGCTTTAAACATATGTACAAAATAAGTAAGCAAATGATGCTATGAGGAGATAAAATTATCTTAGAAATTAGTTGTTAGGATCAGCCTTAAATTTTTCAGAAATTATTAGAGTATGATTTAATTATTTTTTCAGTTGCTTACATAAAATAAAATGAAATAATTATTCCTGTTACATGGGTTAAAGATTCTAATAACTAAATAGGCTTAAATTTGGACTAAGGCATAGTTATTTGAAATAAGTAGTGCAAGTTTTAAGTAATGTCTGGTTTCTTTATGAAGTAAGTATAGATTTTAAATACCTTATGTTTGTGATTCAGAATGTCAAGTCATAGCATGTGTTGACAGTAAATGTCTATGGCAGGGAAGCAATGTTTGGTCTGCTATGAAGGACAATAAAAACATGTTTTTATCTTGAGAGGAGAAAGGAATATTAAATAGAAATTATATCGGAAGAGAAAAGCCTGGTCCCAAAATAAAAGGGCCACTAATTGAAGAGAAGAATATTATTCTTTATTGACACTTAGCATTATCCTTATTACTAGGACTAGTGTAATTCTTATTATATATTACAATCATTACATATATATGAATACACATGTAAAAATACAGACACTGCATGATGACTAAGCAATTTTGGAATAAATCCATAGACTAAGTCATAGAATACATAAATTGTTTATATCTTAACTGCTCATTTATACCTGAACAAATTTTCATTAAGCATATCAGTAATTTTCAAATGATGTAATAAAAAATCTGGTTGTAGTATTTCATTACTTTGCTGAATTATATTTGCAAAAAAAGAAACTAGCTACCTCACCTATTTTAATGTGAGTATATTCTGAGTTATATTATAAGAATACAGGTATATAGCTTAAAAGATCCTAAATTTTTCATGAGGAGACATAGGATAAATTTCCTGTAAGGTGTCACTGGTGTGTATTTGCAAAACATTTTAAAACTGAAAACTTTAGAAGTTTGAAGATCAGACATTGGAAAAAGTGTATACTCCACTACAATACCGCTGGCGTACTTCTATAAAAGGACTCTTAGTGAAATCAATCAATTGGATAAAACTGTAGAATTTTATCAGTGAATTGCTTGACATCCAATCATTTTCTGTTGACATGAAATGTGCATTATGCTTTCACAGGTTTTAAAGTTTACATTGGCTAGATTTACCAATATAAAACAATAAGAAAAAAATAAGGAAAGCAGACATTGGGGTAATAATGGGTCACAATCTCCATGGCACTGGAGAATAGAAATATCTCTATTAGTACCACTAATAGGACCCTTTGGAAAGGAAGGCCAAAGTGAAAGCCAGCAGTCACATGCGGTGACACCTGCCAGTTTCTGCTGTGTGGTAAGAGCAGTACATAAAAATAAAAGCTCCTCCCTGAGAAAATCCTCCCAAAATAATTGTCAGAAAGAATGCCATTCTACACCTCTTGATCTACCAAAAGTTTTACATTTACTGCTGCCTATTTAATTCCAGGTTCCTCCTCCTGGGAATCTGGTGAAAGCCCAAAAACATCAAAGAATATATAGCCATGTTCATATTTAATGTCATTGGCATAATTAGCACATGTGGGCAGATACATTTGATACGTGAACTTCTGATACCTGCAAAGTGTCTGCCCATCTGTGCCCGATATCTTCCCATCCATGAAGAAAAATCACCGCGGCTGTGGCCTTCTGGGCAGTGGACCCCGTGGCAGGCAGCAGAGCAGACACGCATTGCTGCATATCCACCCACTAGGTGGACTGTGCAAGTGGAGGGGGCGTGGGCCAAGGGCCAGTGAGTGGAAAGTCCAGCTGGCCTCACCTGGGTGCTCGCTCAGGCACCATCATCACGTATTTAAGAAGCCGTTGGCTATATTCCAGGAATTGAGACGCTCACCCACGTGTAAAAGTATTTGGCTTCTATTCTCTGGAATAGATATGCATTAAGATTTTACAAATTTAGAATATAGATAGAAATATTTAAGAGTTTGACATTTTTAACATGTCACCAGATGTTACTTTTCCTGGTATTTAGTTCTATGTAGTTAGGGGTTGACTCTTCAGTGATTTACTTATTTAAATACATAGTTTGTGTCCCTATGTAGTGTCTATAGAGAACATTTCTCTCTGTATTGTTTTATGGTGATAGCTGCTACAGTCTAACCAGTCCAAACTGTGAAAAAGTGACAAGAAAGATTAATTGCTGTTTGTCCCACATCTACCATGAATCTTTTCCACTTAGGCAAACACTATGTAAATTTCCTGGAAACGTCACTTGGGGGAGCTTGTGACCCTGATCTGTCCCCATCAGAAATCTGGCAGCCAGTGAACATGATCTTGGGCCAGGTGGAAGCAGCTTTTGATTGGCAGGTGCAGCTCCCCTCACCCCCCCACCTCCCCCCCCAACTCCCCCCCAGCTTCTCCAGCCCCTACCCCTGTCCCTCGCCAAGATACACAGACAGAGTCAGGCTCTGGAGCAGTGTAAAGGCCTGCCTATATGTTGCCTGCTTCCTGAGTGCTCCCATAGCTTCCTTAGGACCTTTGACAAAACTCCTTTTCATCAGAAAAATTTGGACAAGAAGGCTTTCTTTTCTTCACATTTGGGCCTAAGGAGTATAAGTGTTCATATCCTCTCACAAGCAGTTTCTGAGTAAATAAGGTCCCTCCAGCTCTGAACAAAGATCTGTCTTCATAGATTCCTTTCATCTAGACAGTTCTGACTAGCTACTGTTGTATGGCCTGAAAAAAATCTGCTCTTCATCTTTTGATTCTGTCATTCTTATAAAAACAAACAACAAAGTGCTCCAGACATCTTTGTACTGTCATAAAACCTAGACAAGTGAGTGTAGATTTACCAAAACAATCTTTCCTTAGTTGCATATAATATACAGAGTATAATAAAGAAAAGTATTACTTGTAATATGATGACAAGAGGCTCAGCCGTGGAGTCACCAGGCATGAGCTCTAATCTTTGTTCTGCAGCTTGATTTTAAGCTGTGTAAACTTGTGCAAGTCAACTAGCATCTTTGAACATTATCTAAAAGACAGGACTATATTTCAGACATTGAGGTATTTATGAAAATACTGTTTTAACTACTAAGAGATCCACTTACAAATGTGTCACTGGTGCAGCATGTGATCTACTCAGGACTCAGCACAGCCTACAAGGTCCTGGATAATCTGACCACCTGAGGAAACATTCTCCTTCTTCACCCTCCACCACTCTCCCTTGACTCATTGTGCTTTGAGCACCCACTGGCCATGCATTCCTCATTAAGGTTTTGCAAAACTATTCTCTCTGCCAGCAGCTCTCTGTGTTCCATTCCCACTTCTACCAACCACCCCCTGCCCATCCTTCAAGTTTCAGCCTAAATGTCAGTTCCTCATATAAAACTTCCTGGCCCACCAGAGTGGCTGGGGTCTGATGCAACTAGAACCTATTTCCTCTGCTTCTTTATAGAAATACTCAAAATTATAATGTAAACATTATTGCAATTAATGGTATAATGTCAGTATTTACCATCAGACTATAATTTATATGAGAGCAGGGTGATTTTTGTATGGTTACTGGGCCTAGATCTTAGGTCCCTGGACAGTACCTGGGATATAGAAGGCGCTCAATAAGTATTGAGTGAAAGAGTGAATGAACCCACTACATGTCCTTGCATTTTCATGTTATTGCATGTACTGATGCATCTGGTTGGGAGAGCCTTCTCTCTGATTTGATATTCCTTCACTGAATGAATCAATTCAGGGATCGCATCCTCCAGACATTTATTATAGATCCTTAGTAAATGCGAAATGCTTTCACAGTGCCTTGTATTTTCCACCATGACAGAGGCTACATACTAGATTTACCTGGGTGTTAACAAATGCTGATGTCCAGACACTGCCCCAGACCAATTAAACCAGAACCTCTCTTCCCAGCATCATTTCTTAAAAGGTCTCCGTGGTATTTCTAATATGAGACAAGGTTAAGAACCACTGATTACTATACTGTGTCCTTATGTATTAAATATATGCATGTCTATGTCTGCTAGGAGGCTCAGCCCTTTGAAAGAAAGAACTTTTCTTATTCATTCTCCTAGCCTGTGGATCTAGCATAGCAGGCATTTTGGTGACCAAAGACAAAAAAGGTTTTGGAATGAGTTGTTAGATGAACATTTGTTATTGAAGTAAGTACATGTCATCACCAGACCATGTTTTCCTCAGATATGAGTGAGAAGGGAATGCCTTAATAAAGACAATGACTTCCAAGTATTATACCAAGGAATTCTCTATTGAGTGAGATAAACATATAATTATCTGTTACTGACAAAATTAAACATCCTTTTTTCCCTCTTGGTTAATACAACAGTATTTCAGTCATAGAGAAAGCTTTCCAAAAGTATTTGGTTGTGAGAGAGTAATTGAAATGAGAACTATTGTGAATTGAAGCCAAACACATACCAGAGTTTCACAGATCAGGCAGACATATGTTAATAGGACAATCACTGTTTCCTTTTTAGCCCTAAATGTAGAGCAGCTGAATAGGATAGTATCTAGAGTGAAAAAATGAATAAAGTGCAGTTTTTTTTCAAAAATCAATTGCCAAGAACTGCAATGATTTAATCAGTAGGGACTTCCGGACAAAGTACGAATAAACTTGTTAATGTGTGGGGCATTCTGCCTGCCTGCAAAAGTTGGAACTTTTCATAGTTCAGGGTAAGATTCTGTAAACTTTGTGAATTC
Organism: Pan troglodytes; assembly: GCF_028858775.2. NCBI lineage: Eukaryota > Metazoa > Chordata > Mammalia > Primates > Hominidae > Pan > Pan troglodytes. Next base: position 138,640,812 of record NC_072404.2, read on the forward strand.
ATATCTATGTGAATATATGCTTTTTCCTAGGAATACAGAATATAGCTTTTATCAGCATCTTTAAAAAGTCTAGTTTTCAAAAAGGGTCATTACTAAGAGGGAGTTTGGGGTCCCTACTGACCTCTGTGGTAACACTAGCCTGGTGTGGACCAGGAAGCCTGATCAGGTCTTCTGACCCAAGCTAAACAGACCTAGACTCTTCAGCCTTGTCCATAATCTCCAGTTCAGTCACACAGAAGTGCCAAAAATCCTCCTAACTTCCTATGTCTTTATGTGACAGTTTTATCTTTGGTTTCTAATCATTTTTAATTTGCCTTATTTAATTTAAAGTTCCCAGAATTTTCATCATCCCAACATTGTCACTTCTTCTTCTTCACCACTTATTTCTAGACAACTTATTTTGTGTCTTCTTCAAGTTTGTTTCTTTTGGATTATGTTCCTAACATATATAGAAAGTTGCAGATTATGACCTACAAGAGGACCCTAGGGAACACTGGCTTTTATTGAGCAGATGGAATAGGAAATTATACGAGAATGACACAGGTCCATCAGAGAAATGGGAGAAGAACCATCAAGAGAAGATGAGATCAAGGACAGGGTGAGTTACAACAGGAATATTCCTTGCATGTGTCCTTGGATGGAGGTTGTGAGTGACCTCATGGGAGTATTTTCCTGAGGACATGGAGGTGGAAGTCAGACTGCAGTGGGTTAAAGGGTCACTAATGAGCCAATGGTTTCAGTGACATGGTTAGCTATAAAGAGAAGGAAAGAGGAGGAAGCAAGAGATTCGGTTGATCATTTATTTGGATAAAAAGCCCTATATATGCTGAAGGAAAGAATGCAAGGGGCGAGTAATGTTTTAGAAGCAAGAGGAAAATTTAATGTTACAATCCCTCAACATGAGGAAAAAACGGTCTATTTTTGGTGTTTTTATTTCATTGTATAGTGTCTTTGAAGATGAGTTGCCTATTTTTCTTGGTAGAGCTGTATATAGTAAAACCCTGTATCCATAAAGCATAGCTCCAGGTAGTCAATAGTAAGGTTATATTGAGAAGATAAAGATTTCTTATTCTTTACTTCAAAAATAGTTTGATATTCTCACCTCTTCACTTCCCCGCTTTAATGTTGGCAGATGATACATATGTTCTCTTTTCTAAAGCAACCACATTCACCACTTGTCTTCATACTAGGCATTATTCCCTCTTTCTACCATTTTCAATCTGTTTGGCTACATACATGTTTAATTCACCCCTGTTATTCCCTAAACCTTGAGAGTTTCAAATCCACTTTATTCAGTACACTTTCAAATTAACATTCTAATTCTCTCTTTTATCTCTAGTTTTCTTAAGAGTAATTTTGCTCTCTTCTTTCTCAGTTTCTATTTATTTATCACCTCCTGGCAATCTAGCCTTTGTCCTTAGCAATTGCCTTTGCCTATCCTCTCACCTGCAAATGACAAGGAAGAGAATCCACACCTTCTACCCACTCTGTCTCACTTTCTGCTCACTTCCTGGACCCTGGAGCCTGCTTGCTTTGCCCTGTGGGATCCCTTCTCTGTTTTCTATTGTTATTGGTTCCAAGTTTGGCTCTTGCATGGAGCAGGTATTCACAGCTGTATGACTCGTGGTGCAAAGGTGAAGGGTACCACAGGTACACAGAATTGTTATGGTATATGGTGGTGGTGAGTGAAGGCCCTTACTTCAAGCTTCTTTAGTTTACATTCTAATTCCTCCACTTATGACCTATGTGGCCCTAGGTAGGTTACTCACTCTTATTGTCAAAAATGAAGATATTAGTTCTTAACTTATAGGCTTATTGGGAGAACCAAATAAGTTAACGTGCTTAGAATAACACCTGGTCTTTTATATTAAGCTGAATGTCATATGACTTATAAAAATGGCTGTATAATTTTTGTACTAATAAAATAACTGCTTACTATATATTTCAATCATGTTCAGAAATGCATTTATGTAAGTCCCAGATCTGCTCTATCCTTTAATCCAGATTCAAGGGTTTTATACTTCTAGCATAAAATATAATTAAAAAAGAATCTACCCCATAGTGTTGGACACTTTAGACAATCTGGCATGTAATATATTCTCCATAAGTATTATAATTTGCCAGGTGAAAGAGCTGGTTGAAGAAAATCAGAGGCTTTCAAGGAGACAGCAACCTTTATTTACAGGGAGACCACAATGACCAGGGGAAGTGCAAGTCTTCTTAGAGGTTATGCTGAGTGGATAAAGCTCTCATACTGGAGAGCTGGACTTATCTAACAGACCCTTGAGTCCAAACAAGGACAGCCTTTGAGGTTGAAACTATCAGCAGACATGGACCTCGCTGGATCAATAGTTCTCACTTTCTTCATATCCCAATAGGATCATCACCTCCTGTGAAGGTAACCTACCAGAGACTTTGCTCTGTTGGTTGACTGCTCAAGTAAATTAGGCCCACATGGTAATCCTGAGTCAATTTTGGCTCATTCATTCATGGTCAGCAAATACATCTTGAGTATATATAGTAAGTACAAGGAACCAGGCTGGGTACAGGAATACAGTGATGTATAAGCTAGACATAATTCTGTTCTCATTAAACATGCTCAAAGAGAAAATTTACCTTCGAAATATTGATGGACTTTCTATCTATATTTCAGAGAATCTCACAATACAACTATTATTTTTATAAGCAAAAGTTTCTTGCAATGTGTAGATTCTACCACTTCATTTTTAAACTTAAAATTAGGACATTAAAAGTTAAAAACCATAACTCTTCATATTGATCCTTTTTTTATAGTCAGTGGGCACAGAAGGGTAATAACAAAGTTTTACATTATTTTCAGCAATGTTTCGATTATTTGTTGCCCACAGGTTTCAGAAATTCTCCTCTTAAGACTATGATTTCCAGGAATCAAACCCTCAGGCTCAGACATCTTAGTCATAAGTACTACTCATTTTCCCAGTGGCTCTGTAAGGTACAAATTTCCAGAAAGACTGGGCCGAGGTCTACGATTTCCTTCCTTCCTCCCCCACCTCTCCCTATGTTCCTTCCTTTTCTTTCTTCTTCTGTTCCTTCCCTTCCCTTTCAACACCAGACTACAAGAGGTTTGGGTTTCAGTACACTTCTTTATAGTTTTTAAATAGGACATTGTTTGTTATAGGAAAGCACCTTGCACAGATACTATTTTCCCAGCACCTAACTTTTGGATATTTCTTTTCTTCTGGGTTTGAGGACCATAATCTAACTTCTTGTTTGCCTGACTTGCTATTTCTGCTATTTGTCCTGTTTGCAATAAACAAAGCACTTCAGGCATTTCCATATTTTTTGCAAGTTATCCCCTAAAGCTTGGTTTCTTCAAGCCATAGCCTACACATTCTGACATTCCCTCTGCTCAAACACACACTGAGGCTTTCTATCTAAGGACACAAAAACAATGCAGGTTTAAGGTATCAGTCATGTCTGTCAAAGCAACTGCAATTGAGTAGGAAGAATATAAACACCAATGGCAATAATAATAATTATAAGAATTGTTTATAACTTTATATAATAACTTATACAAAGTATTATAATAATTACATATGGGTATTATATATCATATTATAATATGTGCATGTGTATATGCATCTATGTATACATATATGTTAAAATCAAATACACATTATATATACAAGAAAAAAGACAGTGCTAAAATTCACAGATAGTTGATGCTTTTGGAATTCAGAGGATAAGATTGAGGATTAGATTACTTTGGAAGAATGTTAGCAAAAACAATAGGTAAAGCTATGAAGAATGAGTAGGATTTAGGAAGGAGAAGTGGACAGACTCTGGGGGAAAGTATGGCATAATCGGGAAGAGAGTCAGGAAACACAAAGCATTCTTTAGGGGCATCTTCTTTTTCTTTTGTTTTTATTTTTTTCCCAGGAATTGTGTAGTACATTACAGGACAAAGTAAGCCAGAAGTTTGGAAAATAATAACTTTTCCAAAAGGGGACAGGTAGTGGAGGGCCAGGAGGCCAGGCTGAGGAGTTTGCACTTGACTCTGACACCCAGCCAGTGTGAGTCCAGCAAGCATGAGTGATGATTTTTTATTCCTGGTCATTGGCTATATGCTATTTTAAATATTGAGGATTATGGGGACGTTCTGTTACACATGTGTATACCCTGAAAGGAAATTTTAATTTTATTTCATTCTACTTTTTAAATGTTTAAATATATGACAAATAAAAAATATACTTTGATATAAGGAGTAAGCAGGGCTTTTACTTTAGATACTGTTTTCATTCACTAGTAGTTAATCCAACATCATTTGTTAAATACTCCATTTTATCTTCAATTACTTGAAATACTACCTTAATCATTCATATACTGAATTTTCTTATACATCTGGATGTATATTTTGTTTCATTGAAGAATTTATCTATTCTTATACCAAGACCACCCTTCTTTTATTTGTTCTTTTTTAAAAACAATTAGTTTTATTGAAGTATAACTTGAATCCAATTAAATTCACCCTTTTTAACTATAGATTTTGATAAACTTTGTGAAATATGTACGGACATATAACCAGCACCAAATCAAGATAGAACATCTATCACCCTGAAGTTTTCTTATGCCCCTTTGCAGTCATTCCTCTCTCTGTATCCTCCAACTCCTGATAACTACTGGCCTGATTTTTGTCTCTATAATTTTGCCTTTTCTAGAATTTCATAATAAATGGAATCACACAATAGCCTTTTGTGCTGGGCTTCTTATACGTAGCACAATGGCTCTGAAATTCATTCACACTGTTGCCTGCAACAGTAGTTCTTTCCTTTTTATTACTGAAGAGTATTACATTTACAGATGCAACATGTTTATCCAGACATCATCTAATGAACATTTAGATTGTTCCCAGTTTTTGGTTATTCTGAGTAAAACTATTATGAACATTTGCATACACATCTCTTGTGGATATGTTTTCATTTATTTTGAGTAAATACTTAAAAGTGGGATTACTGAGTCATCTGGAAAGTACCTAATGAAAAACAATCACACCGTCTCCTAATGTGGCTGAACCGTTTTGCATTTCTACAAGTAGAGTATGAGCTCCAGCTTTTTACATTCTTGTCAACACTTGATACTGTCAGTTTAAAAAATTTTAATCATTCTCATGGGTATATAGTGGTATTTTGATATGGTTTTAGTTTGCATTTCCCTATAGAATAATGATGTTAATTATATTTTCATGTGCTTATTAGTAATTTATAAAAATTCTTTGAAGTCTCTGTTTAAATCTTTGGTCTATTTTAAAAAATCAGGATGTTTGTCCTTCTACTTTGCCTGTTATTTTCATTATTGAGTTGTAAGTATTCTTTATATATTCTCAACACAAGTCTTTTATTAGATACATGTTTTCTTCCAAATAATACTGTATATGCTATTGTTACTAGCATTGAAGACACTTGTTCTATCATTTCAAATTCCTTACAGGAATTCAGCCTTACATGGAAATATACTATATATTAGCACTAGTATTAAAATCAATGGTACTCTTATGAAAAATGCCAATAAAGAAGGCAGAGTGGTCAGGAAATCTCTGTGCATATGAGCACTGCATTTCTAAATATAATCTTCTATCAGTGGCTGGGCAAAGCTTGTACAAGCAACTATCCATCTCTTTTCTTTATTCCTAACTCCCTCGCCTTTTCTTAGAGTGATTTCTCAGGGTCTTGGCCTACTGGTTATCCTTTCAACCTGAGTTTTTATTGCCTTCGTATACCTCTCCTCTACTTAGGAAGAAGATAGGTTATAAAGATCATAAAAAACACACCTACATGCTTTTGTCATCATTGATTACTGATTGAGAACCAAACACATTGATTTCACATAATTTAACAATAGGAGAGATCCCAAACCTCAAATTTCAACTCCTGAGTTGTTGAGTAAAAGACCTCATCCATAACAGATATTCATTAAATGTTTCTTAGATCAAATGATGGTAGAAATATTTCTAATATGCCTTTCCTACCTACTACCCCTAAACATTAATAGCACAGACAGTTATCCTTGATTGGTGAGGATATATATTGGGCAGAATCTTAGCCTCAGGCAGATTGTGGCTGGACCACTGAGACAAGGGCCTTCATTAAGATAATTTTCATCTTTCAGAATTAGGCTGGTATCCTGTGGATCTTCCACAACAGATTCACAAATATATATGCCCAGCTCAGAACTCTCCTTCAGATCAAGAAACATATGTACAGTGCCTGCTTGAGATTTTTCCATGGATTTATCCAAGATACCTCAACCAAACCCATAGCATTTCTACCAGAACATAGTCCCCTCAGAGAATGCATTATAATTCATCCAGTTGTGCCTTTCCATCTTCACCCTATCAACACTGTCAATACCACCCTATTTTAAACTACCACCATCACCTTTTGCCTCCCAGTTGATCTTCCTGAACTCATTCTTGCTGCCTTCCAATCCTTTCTCCACATTGTGCAAATCTGATCCACCACTGCCCTCTCACCCTCTTCACTAACTTTCCCTTGTCCCTAAGGTAAAGACGCAACTGCCCAGTGGCCTGTAAATCTTTGCTTTGTCTTCCCCCAGCTCACACCTCAGCCTCCTCATACATTATGTTCCCTATCACTCCCTGTGCTTCAGTGACTCTGCTCTTTCTTTAGTTCTTTATAGTTACCATGCTTCCACCCCAAATACAACATTCCAGTATGCCCGCCCTTTCCTTTGCCTGTGATAATAATGATATTCCCTCCCTTCTATGTCTGGTTAATTCCTGTTTACTCCTCAATCTCAATTTATTTCCTCAGAAAGGACTTCGCTAACCTTATAATTTTACATTCGTCTGTGAACTCATCTTACTCATGTCTATCCTTTACCCACATATAAGTTTTATGACAAAACTCCATTTTCACCTAACACCTAGCATACAATATGTGCTCAAAAATAGTTATTAAACCAATAAATGAATAAATTATTACTTTGAGCCTTCAGTCCACTCAGAATGTTTAAGTATTTCTTCAAAAATCTTCTCTTCTTTTACCTTCTCCTAATTATCTTATATTCTAACAATCCCAACTCAAGTCACTCCTGTCTAGACTGCAAAATCCTTGAGGGAAAAAATCCCATCTTTTTCATCTCTATAATTCACACAATGCCTAGTGTGCTGCTTTGAATCAGGAACAACATTGTGAATGAATGAAGGGAGGGTGTGAATGAATGAATGACCTACCCTGACTAGTCTTATTCCATTTCTCTGACTGTTGTGTATCTGAGTGTCTTGGCTATCTAATTTGATGTAAAGTTCTTGCTATCTAACATTATTCTAATTTCTTGAATAGCACTGCTTGTCATGTATCTGACTCAGCTTTCTGCTCTACACCTTGATTTGTGCAGATTCACAGTGCACAGCCATGCAAAGTGGATCTACCCAAGCTTTACACTTCTCCAAGACACAAACTTCCTACACTGACATGCCCGTTTCCACAGCTTCTCCCAGATATCACACTCTTTCCTGTCTGCAGGATTGTGTATGTGCCATTTCTTCTGTTGAAATGCCCTCCCTCTTCTCTCTTGCCTATTGGAATCTACATGTATTTTTTTAAGACTGACTTTATGTACTGCATCCTGCTATAAAGCTAAGCCAATGTATATTTTAGTTATATGTGTACTAGTTTGGGGCCAGCCAAACTTGAATTCAAGTGTGTATTCTGGCATTGCTAGCTCTGTGACCAGGGTTACATTACACAACAACTTTAAGACTCAGTATCCTCATTTATGAAATGGGAATAATAATGGTAATGCTGTTTTCTCTTTGCAAAAACAAACCGTAGAAGGGTTGTTCTGAGGATAAAAACAGAGAAGGCACACAAAGTGCTTTGCACAGTACCTGCCATATGGTAGGCACTTAATGCTCAATAAATGCTAGCTATTGCTGTTATAATGATAGTAACTGGTAATAATAATAATATAAAAACCTTTGGCTATTTAGCCCACACTGATCTTTCCTTTCTCTGAATTCCTATGGCACGGAGAGTCAACTCTATTGTTTGGCCTTTATTATTCTCCTACTATTTCGTATGTATAGGTTCTGCCGCCTCAGTTCAATTGTAGGCTCCTAGAGAGCACCTAATACAAAGCCAGTCACATAGAAGGGATGCTGTATGACTTGCTGATTGGTTGATGGTTTTTCCCTCCAGGCTGCTGAAATAAAACCTAATAATATCACCAAGGGAAGCAATTTAGATCAGGAGTGGGCCCTTTCTAAATCCTCCAAAATCTAATTAAGGGAGCAAGGTTTGTGCTATAACACCAGACACAATGCAAGAGGAGAACAATTAATGTTCTTGTTAGAATCAGAAGGGAAGCCATTCCTTATATCAAATGTGCTGAACCTGGGCTCTGGAGCATCACATCTGCTATTCTCTCTATAAATGCAATATCTATTCTGCTTTTGTAAACATTCATTTGTCTTCAGACCGGAACTTCCTTTTCTGAAGCCACAGATTTGTTTGCTGTCAACACCTGTGATATGAAGCTCTTTCATCATTCTGACGACAATAATTAAGAACCTGGCAAAGAGAGCAGAGGATGATCACAAACGTCCAGAAAACAATGAAGAATATAAATGAACAAAAATTACTTCATTCATTTGTTCTTAAAACTAATTATAGATGTTCCCACTGTTTACCTTTTAGTATCTATAATTCAAAACACATAAAACTTGGCTTTAAAAGGATGAATGTGTTACTCAAAGCAGTCTGGGAGAGTGAATTACAACAATGGCAGAAAAGAAGGAAGCAAACTTCCCTCCGAATTTTGTGAGTGCTTCGGAGGTTTTTACTTTCCTTTTCAAGCAACCACTTGTTTAAATTCTCCTTTCCTGACAGCTACTACCACGACTATTTACTACATCTTGCCTGCTCTGCTGTCCTCTCCTGCTAGACCCAATTTGTTTCCTGCATGTCTTCAACAGCTCACCTATATTTTTCCTCTTTACCTTTCCAACCTTATCCTGGCATCTCTAAATTCCATGCTGTATTAGTCAGACTTATCCAGAGAGATGTAATCAATAGGATAATAATGTTTCAGAGAGAAAGAAAGAGAGACAGAGGAGGGAGGGGGTAGACAGATAAGAGATTTATTATGGGAATTGGCTCATGTGATTACAGAGGCTGAAAAGTCCCACTGTCTACCATCTGCAAGCTGGTGAACCAGAAAATCCAGTAGTGTAATTCAGTTTGAGTCTGAAGGCCTGAGAATCAAGGGAGCCAATGACGTAACTCCCAGTCCAAAGTCAAAGTCCTGAGAATCATTGAGGTGTGAGGTCAGGGTAGGTGCCAATGTAAGTCCTGGAGTTTGAAAACCTAAGAACCAGAAGTTCTGACATCCAAGGGCCAGAGAAGATGGATGTCCTAGCTGTGAAGAGGAGTGAATTTGTCTTCCTTTTGCCATTTTATTCTATGTAGGCCTTCAACAGATTGGATGATGCTTACACTGGGGAGGGCAGATCTTCTTTACTCAGTCTATTGATTCAAATGCAAATCTCTTCCATATACACCCTCAGACACACCAGGAATAATTTTTTGCCAGTTATCTGGGCATCTCTTAGTACAGTCAAGTTGACACATAAAATTAACCACCTCTCGTATGGAGTTGTTATGGGGTGATAAACTTAATTAAGTTTACCCCTTGTCAACTTGGCACATGTATGCATCTCCTTAAATCATACTTTATCTCCAAATAAAGGCCATAATAAGGTTATAATTCCACTTAACATAATGTGACTATCCTGAATACAACTGAAATGCACTAATTCATTCCCTAGAAATGGGAGTTTACTCTTTTCCTGATATCCTGTAACTAAAATACTGATATAAAATCAATACTGGAATACTCCTTTTTTCTTGTAAGTGGTTGATTGGAAGTATGCAATGAAGGTATTTTGTGTATCTCTGTAAATAATTCTTGACATGGACTATCGGTGCTCTCTTTACTACTGGAAATAGAATCATTAACACCTTCAAAGCTAACCAGACTACAGCCAATTCCAGGAGCCCCCATACTGATTAGAAAACTCATCCTTAAACTTCTGTTCCTCTAGAATCACTCTCAGAACCAAAATCTCTGTTAGTCATGGTCCTCCAGTGAATCAGAATCAACAAGATATATACAGATATTTAGGGGGAGATTTATTACGGAAATTGTCTCACATGATTATGAGGCCTCAGCAGTCCCATGATATGCCACCTGCAAGCTGAAGAACCGGTAAAGCTGGTGATTTAATTCAGCCAGAAACCAAATGTGGCGATGGTGAAAGAGGTGGATAGGGAACCACTGGTATAAGTATTGGAGTCCAAAACTCAAAAAACAGGAACTCTACATCTGGGCTGGAGAAATGGACTGGTATGTACCAGCTTCTCAAGAAGAGGAGATAATTTGCCCTTTTTCTGCCTTTTTATTCGATTTGGGCCCTCAGTGGATTGGATAATGCCTGCCTACATTGGTGAGGGTGGATATTCTGTACTCAGTTTACTGATTCAGATGCTAATCTCTCCTGGAAATACCTTCATAGACACTTCACTGGGTATGAAATACACTTCACATCCAGAGATAACATTTTACCAGCTATCTAGGCATCACTTAGACCAGTCAAGTTGATACATAAAATTAATCATCATACATGCTAATCTAATACCCTGATATCAACATGTGACATATTCTTCAGTAGCATTTGTTGAATATTCACTTACTAAGCATTTACTGTATGTCTGATACTGTGCTAAACCCTCATATACATAACTCATTTAATCTTCCAATACATCTCTCAAGTAACTACTCGTACTTCCTCTCTATAGCACAAAATTGTTCATCTTCATTCCATATCAGCTGTTTGCCACCCCAGCCAAATATCAGATCCTACCATGAAAGGCACAATTTTATCCCCAGCATCATGAATTTCAGGCTTCCCCAAATTGGGCTGCCATTAACTCCTTATCTAGTTTTTTCTTAACATCTGTTCATACTCTGTGAGTCTGCTTTTCAGCTCTCTCATCCTTCATTCATTTCTTTTTTGATTCCAGCTACTCAATTTAGATAATATGTTACTCTATGATTGGCTCCTTCAATCATTTTCTTGCCACTGTCCCACACTCACCACTCTTGATATACTGGCATTCCAATCTCTAATAACGCATTACCAGCCTTGCCTGCTCCTACATTCCATCCCTGAGTGCTACTGTAATATCATATATCAACTGGACAGGCCTGAATCCCTATATAGAATCATGTATACATTTGCTCAGCTCTTGCCAACCTCACCAACCTCACCTCTACTCTTGCTGCTCTATGGCAATTTATTTATCTAGCTTTTATTGATTTGCTGGTATCCTCCTTGCCTGTAGCCACACGTATACTTGAAAATATAGGGGTTTCAATATATTTCAAGAAAAAATATTTTGGGTTTGAGAAAAGAAACAATTTTGAATTCTATATTGCTTTGATTTAAGATATAATTTGTTAATCACAAAAGAATAGCAGAAGAGATATAAAGCATATTATTTATTCAACCAATAGACAATGCTTTTTTGTATAATTTTTAAACTCCTTGTAATAACCATGCTCCACAGATGGAAAAAAACAACACTAGGAAATAGGAACTACAATTCACTTGGTTTCTTAGTAATTATCTCATGTTATATATTTCATGTGCTTATGTCATTGCTTACCTGCAATGTAAGGTTCTTGTTCACAGAACAAAATAGACTCTGGAACCAAAATGTCTCTGTTTGAATACTGAGTTCAGTACATAGTATCTGTGTGACAATAAGAAAGTCACTTAACTGCTTTATGCTTCCATTTCTTTTTTTTTTTTTTAAACACTATATAATGGCAATAGTATTATTTACCCATAAGGTTGTTGTGGAAATTAAATGATCTAATGCATGTAGTGCCCAGTATATTATCTAACACAGAAAAATCACAAAATATTATTTGCTGAAATTATTGCTATTATTATTATTACTGAGTTGATAGTGGGTTGCTCAATAAATACAACTCAGTTGGAAAGTAAAATGATCCACCTTCCTCAAATCATGACTGCTTCCTGATAGTCATCATGACCCATCAGTAGATACAATTTTTCATCCAAATTGGGACACTTTTGAGAGTTTAACAGGATCCTTTAATATTTATGCTGCAGCAGCAGAAATATTCTGTATGTATGTGCCCACTAAAAATCAGGATGTATGCTCACCCTACCATAAAAAATGTGTTTAGGGAGTCTTTTTCCAATAGTCCAAGTTAATAGCCCTGTGCTCTTTTATTCCAAATTGGTTTTAAAGATACAATCACTTAACAGGTGGCCAGAAGTTAACTTTGCCTATGATTTTATTATTTAGCATGAGCTACAATATCAAATTTTTAACTCTAAAATCAGTGATTGTTAACAGCTACTTATTCGTTGGTGTTCTTGTAATGGGGAGATTTTTATGCATGATTTGTTTATAAATGAAAACCTTGTGCAAAGCATCTGGGAAATCAAATGGTGAATTCCATAGCCAGCATTGGGAGGTCCAGATTTCTGTCATTCCTGCATGATATTATCTAGAAGCATCCAGGTATATCTATCTTACTTTTATATTCCTCCTGCATATTTTTTGTCTTTCTGGTCTTCTTTTAGATTAAATATCTCCCTGATGGTAAAGACCAGATCCTGAAAAAAAGGCACTGACATGTAACTCTCCAGTTACAGTAGAAACATAGAATAGGATCATACCAAATGGGGTCTTATTAGTTCTGTCTTTATTCCAATCTCCTTTCTCCTGCCTTCCTATTCTGTTACTTTAAGCACAAAACACAATGAGGGCTTAATAAATATTTGTCAAGAGATAATACCAAACTGACATTGGAATTTTTTTTTATTATGAGCATTAAAAAATACAATCAACTCATACTCGCCTTGTTTTCCGTAGAATCATTTTCATTCCTGTCACATTGAATGAATGGAGCGATGAATTCTCTGAGTCTCCATATAGAATTTTCCTAAAGGGGTTATTCATTTACAATGCCAAAAATGAAAGGAAAACAAATGATTTTTTTTTACAATGGCCTACTTCAGTGAAATGCCAAAAGGCCATTTCATTTTAACTAGAAATTTATAAATTTTGAAAAATGCCTTCCCTCTCTCTGTACCTTGATTCTGTCCTGACTACAACCCCAACACCATCAACACAACAAAAAGGAGAGAAAATGAGTAGCAGCTTTTGTCTCTACCCCAGATTCTTATCTTTGACATCATTGCTAAAACATCAGGGGAAACAATTTTCCTCCAAACAAGTGCTGTCCTGGGGGCTAGTTGAAGCTTTCTATGGAGCAAAAAAATATTTGCAGACCCATCATAAGGAAATCAGAGATAGGTGACTTGTGTTTTCCTATTAGCTTCTTGCAGAAATAGATCCAGCTTCCTCCTCCAGTGTTAAGGATTATTATCAAAAGCAAAATGTAGGTTTTCAGATTTTTTTATTTGTAACAAAATATGTTTTCTCTGTCTGTGTAAATAAATCTACTGATCCCGCTGATGGAAAGCCATGTTCCTGGAATTGTTTTTACCTACAGTACAGTTGAAATTATGGTCCTCCATCAGCAGCCTTTCTCTGGTTTTCCCTTGTGGACAACTGCAAAGCTTTCAAGGATAATGGCTGGTTTTAAGGCCACTACGCACATAGTCATCCCACTGTTAGAGATAGAGCTCATAACATACTGTACTCATAGCAGCATCTCAGCTCTTGAACATGTCAATGCTGTAATGATTTGTAAAGAATAGAGCATCCAGGCAGGTGATACTGGGACCAACGGACAAATTCAGAAAAAAATAAACACACACACACACAAACAAATAGTTACCTACATCCACCCCCTAACTTACTGTCTTGAGCATTATAAATTTCGTATCTATGCACAACTTCTTGATAAGAATGAAAATCCTTATTCTTTACCTGTGTACAGTCAATTCTTTATATAGATTATGGTATACAGTAAGGTCTAGATAAGTGTATAATGAAAAGAAATGAGAACTCGTACCCTTAGGTCAGCCCCTAAACAAAACTTTATCCAGCTTCTCCTACATTCTTATTCTATTCCTGACCACGTCCAGCTCATTTTTCTGACTTGAGGTAAAATGTTTTCTTCTCTGGGAAATCTTTCCTATACCCCCACCCAGATGAGGCACTCCTGCCATTTGCTTCAAAACACTGCCTACCTCCCTCATTTGTAACTACTTGTGGAACCAGAGCTGTTACAGTTTAAACTACACAAGACTATCTGAGACTCATTCAGTGTACAGCCTCCAAAGTACAGGTATAGCTCTTCTTGTCCATCACTCACTTGGTTTTCAGATTCTCTCCATTGGATGTATAGGTGTCCTGGTAAATAATGTATGTTCAGGAGAAGGGATATTTAATAGGAATGAGGATATACTAAAGGCACAAGCAATAGAAGGTCACATGGCAGAGGGAGAAAGGGAGAGAAGCTCAGCTTCAGTTTTTAACTATCTAGAATCTTGTGATCGAATGTCTGATATTTTAATATCAGTATATTTTGAGTCATTTCAAAAAACATTTTGATTATAATTATAGAAGGAGGATGATTGTTTGGAATCTCTCAAGATGTTATCCTGGCCCTCAGGTGGGTGTGTATCCAGAGGATTTGAATGAAGGCCCAGCCAAGTCTTCTGGACTACTGCCCACACATACACTTGGGACTCCTAGCTAAAGCAATGAGTCCAGTTCCAAGGGTACAACATTCTGAGGAACATAGTATAGAGCCTTGACCATTGGAGCTCTGAATCTTCCCTGAATTACTCCCAGGAAACTGAAACAGGGCCCACTGCCTGTGGACTCATACTCTTTTATCCTTCCCCAATATTTGAAAATGTTCTCTTCCATCCTCTAATCCCCAGCTTCAGAGGTATGATCCTCTCTTCTTTCCCCTCTAGGGTACTCGGCGTAATTTCCTTTTTACAATTAAGCCTTCCAAAAACCTGGGAGAGAAAAATAAAGAGAATGAAAGACATTAACTGTCATTAAATTAGATTCTTCTTTACCAGGAAAAAAGAAAATGCAAATTAATATCTCAATAAATTATCCTGACTTAGTGTGCAAGAAACAAACATAGTTGCACTGAAATATAATAGCAAGGTGGAGCTTATAGAAAGTCAGACAAGGCCTACCTGAAGACTGGACAAGGCAAAGAAGCCACCTATGAACAGAGAAGGGCTGGGGAGCACTCCCGGCACGGAAGCTACTAGGTGGAAAAGCCGGCAGGTGGACCAGTGCCTGGAGGGCTTCCAGAAGAAAAGACTAGTTTGAATAAAGCTTAGGAGATGGTGCAGAGAATGTTAGAAAAATCAAGTTGGAGAGACAAAAACAGGAAATCTTTCCAAATATTAATCATTTATGGTACTCGTCTGGCAATATCTCATGTAGTCCTCACAACTGGCTTTCGTTAAGAATCTTCTTTGTAACTACCACAAAGTCATAATTTCTGCCTTCAAGCTGTACATATTCTGGAAAAGAGTTGCAATGAAATATGTAGTAACAACATTGCATTGAAGGTAAATGACATAAGCACAAGGAGTGAATAAAATATAGATGAAGGGCACGAATCCGGACCAGGGAAGACCAAGGACACTTTCTAGAGGCAGTGCATTTGGGATGAATCTTAGGGACTGTTTCAGGCAAAGAGGGCAGGGCATCTTGTTTCATGAGATTCACATGTACAAGGGATCAAGGAATGAGGGTTCCTGATGCACTTAAGAAATGCTAGAAGGGCTCTCACAGATATCAGTAGCATTGTTCCTTCAGATTCAGTTAATTCATGACTTGGTATAGCATAAACTCTGGGGTCAGTCCTGGAACAGTTGGAGTCCTGAAGCTTCCATTTATTAGCTTACTGACAATGGCAGTTTCCTTAACTCCTGTGTCTTATTTCTTCATCTATGAAATGGGGATAATAACCAACCTCCTAACATCATTGCTATGATGAAATCGGAAAATCAAGATAAGGAACTGGCAAATGAATATATCATACCATGGATTTCCTAAGCTTAAAAATAGTCACAAGCACATTCTAAAATATTATTATTTATTTTTCTTTATTTCTTTTTAAATCATACTCCAATCTTACATTGTAGCATATCATGACATAAGGTTGGGAATCTTTACCTCTTTAATCACTACCATATATTTTAGTGCCTAAGATAGTAGGAGCTGAATAACATCTGTTGGACCAATCAATAAGTTAGTTGATTCAAGAGATACCAACTTGTATCCGGAGGAGTACAAAGAAAGAAACAGTTGTTCTTAGCTAGTATTCTTACATATCATACCTGCAATATATCGGATTTAACAATTCATGACTTATATGTCTAGTCCATTCTCACACTGCTATAAAGGACTGCCTATGGTGGCACATGCCTGTGGCAGAATCCACACTTGGAGCTTTCCTCTACTTGTCAGACCCACAGTGAATTTTTTTCTTCTCAGTTTGTTGCATGTTTATGTGCAACTATAAAATTATGTGTAAATTATAAAGGAAAGAGGTTTAATTGACTCACAGTTCAGCATGGCTGGGGAAGTGTCAGGAAACATACAATCATGGCAGAAGGGGAAGCAAATATGTCCTCTTTCACATGATGACAGGAAAGAGAAGCACTGAGCAAAAGGGGAAAAAGCTTCTTATAAAACCATCAGCTCTCACGAGAATTCTCTCACTATCACGAGAACAGCATGAGGGTAACCGCCCCCATGATTCAATTACCTTCCACCAGGTCCCTCCCATGACATGTGGGGATTATGGGAACTATAATTCAAGATGAGATTTGGTGGTGGACACAGCCAAACCATATCAAGAAGCAAGGTTTAGTTTAAAATGTAATACTTGAGTATCCATTTTTTTATATCCTTACACAGTCAGATTTAAAAGTCTATCCTAGGCCAGGCATGGTGGCTCACATCTGTAATCCCAGTGCTTTGGGAGGCCAAGGCAGGCAGATCACCTGATGTTGGGAGTTTGAGACCAGCCTCACCAACGTGGAGAAACCCCGTCTCTACTAAAAATACAAAATTAACCGGGCATGGTGGCACATGCCTGTAATCCCAGCTACTCAGGAGGCTGAGGCAGGAGAATCACTTGAATCTGGGAGGCGGAGGTTGCCATGAGCCGAGATCACGCCATTGCGCTCCAGCCTGGGCAACAAGAGCAAAACTCCATCTCAAAAGAAAAAAAAAAAGGTCCTAAAGCTATTGCACTACTCCTGCATGAAACCAACTCTCCCAGAACCTAGTCACAACTTCATCTTGTTAAGACTTTTTTTGACTTCTCATCTGTAAGATGTATTATTTCTTCCCCATGGAAAATTACCAGTGAGACTCATTAATGTTCTAGCCTCCAGCCTGACCTCCTTTCCTGAGATTCATGAGGATGCTCTGTGAATGCAGCAGAGAAAACAGTTCACTGAAAGTCTTGTTTGGGTTAACCCTCTGCTCCCTTTGCATGACTTACTGTGAGATTTCTTTGCCTTTTTGTTTCTTTTGTTAACTTTTTTTTCTAACTCTAAAAAAAACAAAAGATAGATTTCAAATCAAAAAGGCTCCATACCTACATTAGTATGTGTTTTCTATTGTATATATTTCGGTTTTATGTTTCTCAAGAAAATAAAAACCCTTGAGCAGCCTGGCAAGCTCCATATATAGTTGTGAAGTGAGCAAAGTTTACCTCTCATTTCCCTCCAATTATGTCTGCAGCCCTCCCTCATATGCTGTGGGCTCCTCAAACCCTGACTCTAACTCTAGCTACTCGAGTTCTGTTTCACCAATTCCAGCATGGGTTTGCTGTCCCCACTCATCAGTCTATTCTTTACAACCCTGTCCTTCTCACTCATTTGTTCATTTATCCATTCTACAAATCTTTATTGAGAACCTACTATGTGCCAGACACTGCGCTAGATATTCAGGATACAACAGTAAGCAAATACCCCTACTCTAGTGGAATTGCATTTGGGAAGGGACATGCACAGAAAGCAAGCAAGTAAAATAATTACAAACTGTGGTAATGCTCTGAAGAAACATACAAGGAGGCAAGAGTGAAAATAATAGAAGGATGCTTCAAGGAAGTCAGACAAGCCATTTTGAAATCGAAAGGATGGTAAAAGGCCAGCCATGAATACTGGAGCCAGCCAGTTTCAAACTTCCTATTAATTTTAATGAATAATTTTATACTAAAATCATGCTCTTGAAATGATTTAAGAGTGTTGGCTTGGGAGTCATAAAAGGCAGTGTTCACATCTAGGTTCTGACATTAGCTATATCTTCCTTTAAAATGTGGATATTAATAACTAGCCCAAAGGTAGGAGTTAAGAATTAAATGAGATAATGAATGTATAGCACCTTTAACCAATAAGTGCCTGTTTTATTAGCTAGCTAGTATATAAAAACTAGCCAGAAACATATTGACTTAAAACAGATGCTGACGTGTATACTGGTCAGCTGAAGATAGACTGGCCTAGACCAGACATTATGCTGCTTGAGCTCTGGTATTCTGCATTTATGTCATTATAGAGTCAAGACTGAAGGGACAGCAGCTTCCTTGGGAAAGTATGGCAATGTAAGAGATCAAGGCCAATCATACAATCACATTTCACATCTTTTAACATTCCTCTGGCCAAAGCAAGGCACAAAGCTGAGCCCAAAGTCAAGGGAATTATATCCTGCCCACCATTAATCTCAAGCAAATCACATGCCAACTCCAGTATATAAATATTTTTGAACATAATTTAACCTACCACAATTACTGTGATTGATAATAACCTAATATGTTTACCTTACTCAGGAATGTCTACATTTTCATGAGACTATTAACACAGAGAAACAAATAAATGGAATCTACAGCAAATGATTACTACAGAGTAAGAAATAGTTGTTTTATTCAATAATTCATTGAACATATCTCCATTATCTATTAATTTTATACATTTTAAAATTAGTACTCTATTGGATTTGTCCCAGAAGGTCACAGTTGTATTTTCCTTTTAGAATCATTATTATAGAACTACTGAGATTAAAACATTTTTCACTAGTTGATTCTAATGTAGACTTGATTTTTCAAAAGTGACTTATGTATGTATAGACTAACAAAAACAGAGTACTAGAGCAACAGAGTCTATTTAATTATGCTTAGGAACCACATCAAGACTTGAATGATCAAGAAGCTTCTGTGCAATCCTTCCATGTAACTTCAAGCCAACCACTCAGACTCATTATTTTACAGAAGAGGAAAAGAAAAAATTGGAGAATCATCCACATAGATAATAACCATCAGGAGCTGAGACATACTCCTACTCTCCCTGGGGGTACAGATACTAAAATACATTATAGCCTAATTCCTGATGAAATCAATCCACCCAAATTGCCTTATATTGGTTCCAAGAGAGTTCAGGGAGAATGGTTTCCTGCATGCCAAAATCCAAGCCTGACAGTAGCTTTCTGGGGCTCCCTTCATGGTGCACTAGAGCTTCGGAATCATAGAAAGAGCTGAAAAGTTGTCTGGAGACAAAAAAATTACCTCTCCCATACTGTGCTTGCTTTTATAAAAGAGCAGGTAGGGCCTAAAGTGAACAAAATTGCCAAAGATCATATCTGAGTTTTCATTCACAGGCCTTTGAGGGCCTGTTTATCCCAGGGATGGAAATTGACTTTATAAGGTACTAAGTTGGAATCATTTTATGTTTGATCTCAATAAAGATGTGTTAATTTTCATTATTCCTCAACCATGAGTGAGGAGAAAAATCAGCATCATGCTGTTTAATTATGCTCAAGGAAATAACTTGCCTGCTTAAAAATCTCTGACTCCATGTCTCTTCCCCACCAGCCCTGTTCTAGAGATGCTTTAAATATACAAAGCAAAAGTTATTTTATATTGAGAAGACAAAGACAACATCAAAAAGGACATTTTTGGAATATCTGAGTTTTTAATAGCTATTTTCTGAGAGAACGATTTGGTAGTTTCTGTTTTGGTCCATTGCCATATTTTGTTCTTTTTATTTTTCCAGATTAGAAAATACATACTTGAGTTTTTGTGTGAACCTGAAACATACACCTAATAAGGTTAAGGCAAATTTATGAGTATAACAGATTAGTGTGTGTGTTTGTTACAGGTATCTGGTAAAGTTAGGAAGTCTAGCCAGAAATGAAACTGCAGAAATTTCCTGTCACTAAATGAGGAAAATGCTGGTGAGCCATCTCAAGCAGTTTGAATTTTCTCCCCAGGACACTATGAAGCTAGTGTGTAAGAAGTCTAGAAAATTCCTCAAAGGATAATGGAATGGGTATATAATATGATGTCACTGTGAGTTGAACTAAGGTGTTTGTTATGACCTTAAAAAGCTGTCGCATAGGATAAAAATGGATTTAAAAGAGCTCTTGGAGAGAGAGGCTCCTAAAAGGAGGAGACGGCTGGGAATAATAACACCCAGCTGTGAGGCTCCACGCCTACCCTGTTAAGGCAGTTAGACCCTATACCCACACTAGGGTCTTAGATCACCAATTCTTCCTTTTACAAAGTAAGTGTCACAACCACTACTTACCATCGTTGGGAGAGTTAAATGAAACAATGCATTAATGTACAAAACCATGTTTTGTAGTCTGTCATATGCTAATCCATCAGTAAAACCTGTCAGCTCTACCTTCAGATCCAGAATCTGACCACTTTTCACCACCTGTATAGTCCTCATGCTGGTCCAAGCCACCTTCAACTGTGACTGGAGTTTTGTAGTTACCTCCTTAGAAGCTCTCTACTTCCACTCTTGCCCAGACCTCCAACTCCCTTCAGCCTATTCTTTACAGTGTGACTGGAGAGACACTTTTAAAACATCTGTCAGAACATGTCACTCCTCCACTCAAAAACCTACCAGTGGCTTTCCACTTTCACTCAGAATAAAAGCCAAAGTCTTTACATACGTGTTCTGGCCACCTCACAGCGCCCACTACTCTGATTTTATCTTCTTCATGGGCTTTCTTCCTGTTCACCAAACAATCCAAATATGTTCTGGTCTTTGTGACACTGCACTTGCTGCTCCTCTGCCTGGAATTATCTTCCTACAGAAGATGTAGAAGTGGCTTTGGGCACTCTGGAAAATGAGCAGAGGCTGAAAGAATTTGGAGCAGCAGGCTAGAAAAGGCCTAGATTATCATGAGGGCTTAGAAGACAAGACTGGGGAAAGTTTGAAACTTTTTAGATATTCGTTAAGTGGTCATGACTAGAATGCTGATAGAAATATGGACAGTAAAAGCCATTCTAAGGAGGTTTCAGATGGAAGTGAAGAACAAGATATTGAAAACTGGAGCAAAGGCTATCCTTGTTGTAAAGTGGCAAATAAATTGGCTGAACTGTGTCCAAAGGAAATATTTAAAAGCAGAGCTTATACTTAAAATGGAAGCAAAGCAGAAAAATTTGGCAAACTCAGCCTTGTCACATAAAGAGTGAAAAAGTATGTTCAGGAGAGGAAACTAAGGGTGTAGTCCAGTGACCATTTGCTAAAGAGATCAGCATGGAAAGAAGGGAGCCAGGTGATAGTCTTCAAGACAATAGAAGAAAGACCACAAAGGCATTTCAGAAATCTTTGAGGCTGCCCCTCCTATCATTAAGCCCAGAGGTCTAGGGGGAGCAGAATGATTTCAAGAAACAGACCTGGAGTGCTCTCAATGACCTCACTGTCCAAGATCATCTTGAGACCCTTCTCACTGAAACCCAGCACAGTGCTCTGTGGACATCCCAGCCATGGTTCAAGGGGTCTTAGGTACAGCTCCAGAAAGAACAAATTATGAACCTTGATAATGTACATGTGGTGCCAATTCTGCAGGCTTACAGAAAGCAAGAGCTATAGAGGTATGACAGCCTCCACCCAGATTTCAAAATATCTTGGAAAGCCTGGGGTCCCAGGCAGACTTTTTGCAGAAGCAGAGCCACTGAAGAGAGCCCCTGCTAGAGTAATGCCAAGCAGAAATGTGGGGTTGAAGCTGCCATATAGTCCTCACCTGGGCAATTCCTGGCAAAACTGTGGGAATGAGGCCATTGCTGAGTCCCCACTAGGGCAATGCCTAGTACAGCTGTAGGTGTGGGACAGCCACTGGGAGCCTAAATCTGTGAACTCATAGGCAGCATGCAATGCCTGCCTAGGAAAACTTCAGGTACTTAACTCTAGCTCGTGGGATCAGCCATGCGGGCTCACTCAGCAAAGCCATAAGAGCTGTGCTGCTGGAGGCCCTGGGGGCACAACACCAACTCCAATATGTCCAGGAGGTGGCACATAAAGTAAAAAAAATGATTATTCTCTAGCTTTAAGATGTAATGCCTGCCCTGCTGGGTTTTGGACTTGCTTGGGTGTGATCTCTCTTTCCGTTGGCCTACGTCTCTCCTTCTGAATGGGTATGTCTTACCCTTTGCCTGTATACCACCACTGTATCTTGAAAGTTGGTAATTTTTTTTGTAATGTTAGGGCTCACAGATGGAACTCTGGATTTTGGACTTTTGAGTTGGTGCTGGAATGAATTAAAACTCTATGACTATGGCAATGGAATGCATGTATTTGTATATGAGAAAACTTTTTGTTTTGGGGGGCTAGAAGCAGGATGCTATGATTTAAATGTCCTCCCCAAAACTCATGTTGAAAGTTAATCCCCAATACGGCAGTATTGAGAGGTGGGGCCTTTAAGAGGTGGTTGGATCATGAGGACTCTGCCCTCATGAGTAGATTAAATCATTTATGAATTAATGAATTAATGGGTTGATGGATTAATTGGTTATCATGGGAGTGGAACTGGAAGCTTTATAAGAAAAAGTGGAGTCCTGAGTTAGAATGTTATCACACTTATCCGCCTCACCATGAAATGTCCTGTGAGGCCTTGGGTCTCCGTAAAGTCTCCAGCAAGAAGGCTCCCACAAGATGTGACCCCTTGATCTTAGACTTCTCAGTCTCCATAACTGTAAGAAATAAGTTCTTTTTATTTATAAAATACTGTTTCAGGTATTCTGTTTAAGCAACAGAAAACAAACTGAGACAGACCTTAACAGTAAGACTTCATCAGATCAGTCTATATAAAATAAAGGAATTCTTTCATATTGTTACCAAATGCAATTCTTAAATGTCTATTATGATGCTAACTTGAAGTTGGCTTTTGTTTATTTTGTCTTTTCAGATCTTCTTACTAGAAAAGTAACTTTGTGTTAGGAAGTCCTAGATTACAGTATCCAATTTACATCTCTAAATTCCTGCCTAGCTCTATTATTTTGATACCCTTTAGCGCCTCTTCATATTACATCTGTACAGTGCTATACTTTCAGAATTTCCTCATACAAAAAAATTATGGGTCTGCTCTGTGCACCCTCTGATAGCCTCATCCTTTTTTTTTTTTTTTAGCTCAGTCTCAGCTGATTGTTTTGAAATATCCAGTTATCCACAGATTAGTCTGATCCTCTTATGGAACTAATGAAGGTCAGCAAGGCAGGAGACCCACAGTCTTCATAAAATAATAATAATAAATTCCACACTCCCCATGTCCTCTATTTTATTTTACTTTTCTTTGTTACGTGTGTCACATCTGGTACACTGTATATTTATTGCTTTATTTATTGCTCATCTTCCTCTTCTAAGATACAGTCCAGGAAAAGAACTCTGCTTTGTTCACTGAAGCACCTCTATTGCATGGGACAGCAGACATAATAAATACTCCATAAATATTTGTTAAAAATATTTTAAGTAAATGGATAAATATAAACTATGAATGGAAAATTTCAGGAAGTCTTTACAATAGCAATTAGATTTTATAAGCCTTTATATGTAACATCCTACCCCTTTAAAATTACCTGTTTCCTCTTCTGTTTTATCTTTTCTTTGCAATTGCCTTGGAGATCAACTTTGAAAGGGAAATTAAAGTGCACACACACAAACACACACTCCCAGAGACACAGAACAAGATCATCATTTTGATCTACCAGTTATAGGATGCTAAAAATATAACAAGCACTGGCCGGGTGCAGTGGCTCACGTCTGTAATCCCAGCACTTTGAGAGGCCGAGGCGGGTGGATCACGAGGTCAGGAGATCGAGACCATCCTGGTTAACAAGGTGAAACCCCATCTCTACTAAAAATACAAAAAAAAAAAAAAAAAAAACTAGCCAGGCATGGTGGCGGGCACCTGTAGTCCCAGCTACTCGGGAGGCTGAGGCAGGAGAATGGCATGAAGCAGGGAGGTGGAGCTTGCAGTGAGCTGAGATCGCACCTCTGCACTCTAGCCTGGACTACAGAGTGAGACTCAGTCTCAAAAACAACAAAAAAAATCACACACTGTGCTAAGCATTTTACATGGATGCTCCCATAGTCTCTCTAGTAAAAACAGTGAATAGCTTTCCCAAGGGCTCCACAGAGAACAGATTTGAATGAAGCAGTCAGACCCTACAATGAGTCTTTTAACTGACATGGCATCTACCTTAGTCTTCATCAGTCTTGCAATCTCCTCTTGAATACATAGCAATAACCCAGTGCATTTGTTTTCATGATGGTGTAATATGTCTCACTGTGATAACTCACAGTGAGCTATGGAATCATTAGCAGCTAGGACTTCCCCATATATGTTGTTTTTTCTGTTAGATTTGGGGAAAATAAGAGGATTTAACAGCATATACTATATTTAACCAAGATGCAGAAAATTAATAACCTTAGAATTCAGTAAAACTATGATCAAAATATCATTTAACTAATTCTTGTGCTAGAATTATATTTGTCAGCCATTTGTAATTGGGGAAAAGATAAAGGCTTTCTATGGACTGAAGGGAAGACTGAGAGGCAACTGTGTTAGGAAAGTCAGAGAGCTCTTCAGCCAGAAATGTGAGATCACTTGAGCAGGAGAATGGGGGAAGAGCAGAGATTGAGGCAGGAGAGGAGAATGAGGGAAGAAGGAAGATTTCAGAGAGGTTTTGAAGAGATGTAACCAATAAAATGTTCTGAGTTAATGGCTGGGGGAGAGAAGTGGTGAAAAAATGGTAAGCAACTCAACAGCCCAAGAGGTTTCTACTTGTGTCTAGATTGGAGGTTGGATGGTATCTTTAGTTGAGCTAAGCAGATCCTGTCTAGTAATGTCAGTTTCATTGATATTAACTAGTTATCTAAGAGTTAATAATCTAGTTATAAGTTCACCATGCTGTACTATCCTGAAAATTTTGGTTTATTCACATAAATATTATTAAAATATCTGTCAAATGTTAACTGAAATCTAGGTACCTTTTGTCTACTCATTCCTCTTATCTACCAGTCTTACAACTGGAAATAGTTACTTTATAATATAACAATATAGTATCATACAAGAAAATGTAATGTATAATATATAATAATCCCTGTTATTACTAGCTAACCAGTATTGAGCACTTACTATGTGCTGCACACATTGTCTATTTCTAGCCTCACAACAAATGTATGAGTTAGATGGGATTGAAGTAAGGCTAAGTAACTTGTCAAGTTCATATGTAAGTAGAAGCCAAGATTTAAACTAATGTAATTTGAATCTAGACTCCAAACCCCTAACAAGTAATGTATCTTGCCTTTAGGTTTGCTTTTTTTTACTGTCTCCCAAATCATTTGTTAAATTATGAGAGACTTTTCAACATCTATGACTATTTTTCATGTAATTTCCACTAATTATACTTGCTTTATGTACAGACAAAACACCATTTTTAAATGCATGAAAATCAAGCACATTCTTTTAATGCATTCAAATAAATTGGAATTATATGGATTAGCAGCTTAATAAAATAATATTTCTTTTTATTCTTCTCTAAATTGCTTATTTTTTTCTTATCACTTTTTGCGATGGAAAATCTCATGCTTAAATATTTGCCTTGATACACATAATTAAATTCAGAACAATTCAAATTTAAGTGGCTAAATCTTGCCAATACTAGATTTAATGCATAAACTACTTGGATGGACTAAAATGGTGTATAATTTTTGAATATCATTACTGAAACTCTACTGTCTGCTGCCTGAGCCTACTGTGCTAATTTGATAGATTTTTAAAAGAAAAAGCTCTTTGATTTGGAAAGACACAGCAAAAAATTGACAGGCATGAATCTGGCATTTTGTCACTCAAATGAATATGATAATGATGGTATCATTAGGCAAAATAATAATGTGACAGTTTCATATAATGAAGGAACACTTCTGTGCCAGAGAATTTAAATGTCGAGCACCTGGATTCCCAGATGTTTACCAGTTTCAGTCACGCAAAACCCTCTACTAACCTGTGCTCCCTGAATAATAATTTTGAAGGCATTGGGTAGTTATAGAGCAAAGGCCAAAAGATATAATCATTGCTGGTGTAGGGGGGAAGTAAATTCCCTTGTTCATTTGTTGATCTGTATTTACTCAATTAGCATAGCCTAATTTGGATTACTGTAGAAAAACAGGAAATGGGGTTGTAACCTTTATCCTCAGATACTTTTTAATTATTCTTTTGGAAAGGAGGCTTTCATTTCTTATCCACATGTAGTTCTTCAGATGTAAACAGGCGTGAGGGGAGGGGAAGGAAGGGGAGGGGAGGGGAGGGGTTTTCCTGTTAGGATTGGATCCTCCCCTCCCCAATTTAGAAACAATCCCATTCTCCCCCTATTGTCCCATGATTACAAGTTTACAGAAGCCTCAAGATTTGTATGGAAGCCAAGTTCCTGAGTGTCTTGGTGTTTATTCACCCACTTACTGTGATTCAAAGGTGTCTTGGCACATGGTGGAACAGGTGAAGTAATTACTAAGCTTCCTCCTTCCTTGTCCTTAGAAGGACAAGGTCCTGCCTTATTTTTAGTTAAGAGGCACAATATAATAGGTAAGCAATTTTGACCTGTTGAGAATCAGCTTTGCTCAGGCAGTGGTGAGTTGTTTTTGTTCAGTTCTTCAAAGCAATCACGTGGCACATACCTGATTACTGACAGTAAGCATGTATGGTACCAACTTCCTTCTGCCCTTTACAGAATGACCTTCTCACATAGAGAGTTCTAAATTCCAGTTCTCTAAAGGATTCCTGTACATTCAGAAGACACCTAAGTAATCCTGATGGTAACAAATCATTTCATTGATCATGCATGCAGCAGTGGTTCAATCTTGGCTGCCCCTCAAGGTCACTTAGAGAGCCACAAGAGCAAGGATTACTGGGTCCCTCCTCCAAAGATTCTGCTTTAATTGGTCTGGGTTATGGCCCAGGATTCAGCATATTTCGGAGATCCTAGGTGATTCTAATGTGCAGCCAAAATTGAGCTTTTCTGGTCAAGAGGCTTAGAAACAACTCAGTCAACAGGTGCTCAGTATTTGAATCACCTTCTGGACATTGGTTGTTATTTTCCACATGTATACTGACTTCACTAAGTTAATTACTTATTTAAAATTCTCAGAGCACAGCAAAGCACTCTCTGTGAATATCAATTTGTTGAGGAGTCCTGCTGTAGGGCAAAATATTTTATTTTTGTTTATGTTTTAAAAAATCAATCTAAGCTTATTTTAAAGACATTTAGAAAGGACATCCAAGTTTTCTCTCTTAGGATCACTTTCTACTATTGTTATTTGTAGAAGTAAAATTTTAAAAAAAAAACTTTTTTTCTGGCTATTAGGTGGAATAATTTTAATGTATAAAAATTATAAATGCTACCAATTGGTTTTGTGTTCTTAATACAGTGAAAAAAGGTGACTTACCTACTTTGATTAGGTTCCTTATCATCCTAGAAGTTGGGCCTGAAACTGTGACATTCAAGGGAATAAAAAGACAAATAAGCAGTCCCGGCTTCATATAGAAGTCAAAGAATTTCTAGATGTAAATAAAGAGTTTATGTTTAAAGAAAATGTCACACTTCATCTATAGGCATTCCTATCTTAAAAATGAAAATTGTATTTGAATGATAAATATTGGCATTTGATTTAAAAATGTCTCTTGAATTCAGAAAACTTGGCATCTGATATTTGTAGCCAGATGTCTAGGTCAAAGTATCTTGTAGTATTATCTCAATATCTGGATCCTTTCCTGATTCAAAGAATTAAAACTCTGAAATAAATTGAAATTCAGTGTATGTAATGTGTTTTGCTTAAGTGAACGACATCTTATGTTTTTCAGATTTTCTTAGGCTTAAGATTGCATCATTTCCAGTTTTTTGTTTTGTTTTTGTTTTGTTTTGTTTTGTTTTTTGAGATGGAGTCTCGCTCTGTCGCCCAGGCTGGAGTGCAGTGGGGTGATCTCGGCTCACTGCAAGCTCCGCCTCCCGGGTTCACGCCATTCTCCTGCCTCAGCCTCCCAAGTAGCTGGGATTACAGGCACCCGCCACCATGCCTAGCTAATTTTTTGTATTTTTAGTAGAGATGGGTTTTCACCTTGTTAGCCAGGATAGTCTCGGTCTTCTGACCTTGTGATCCGCCCGCCTCAGCCTCCCAAAGTGCTGGGATTACAGGCATGAGCCACATTGCCCGGCCGCATCATTTCAAATTTTTAAGCCCGGGATAAATTAATTCAAGATTCATTTATAAATCATCCTATGGGCTTTCCAACTTTTTCTAGAAAAATTCACAAGTTATAGGTGTACATGACTGAGCCTAGAGAAAGGCAGAGATATACCTCAACCTGTCCTGCCTAAGAGGTCACTCCAGAGTCAGAGGCCAGTACTTAGGACAGTAGGAGAAAGGATATCCTGAGAGACTGAGTAATGAGGAAATTGAGCTTCCCACAGCTTTGTCTGGGACCTGATTTTAAGCTTCTGATACTAAGGCCAGACAATCAGTCTTGGTTCAAATGTTGCCAAGACTAGAAAGCCTCATATCTCTACACTACATCTACCTCTTCTATGATATTTAGGGTCATTTGCCACGTGTTACTGTGACTTATATCTGCTTATAGCTCTCCTATTAGATTACTTAAATAACCTGAATATTTAGCCAACATACTATCATAACCCTTTCCTTTAATATATGAACCAAATGTTCTGCCTCCAAAGTATATCCTGATTCCCTCCCCTTCTTTCCTATTCCACTGCTACCACCTCAGTGGAAATACTGCATTCAGTGAGGCAGATGAGGAGCTGCTCTCACAAAGTTTACATTCTAGTGGAAGGAGACAGACTTTCCTTTAAGCCCTTTGCAATATTTCTGAGGGATAATCAGGCTAGGTATTACATCCATCTGATGATATACAGCTCTGAATTATCATTTCCTCTAAATGCGCTCTGACACAGCGTCCTTCCTCATGATCTCTTCTTGTCCGCTCTTGCCACCCTCTTACCTCCGCTCAATCTATTTTTAACACAGTAGTTAAGTAATCTTTGCTCTTTGATCACGTTGTGTCTCTTCTTAATTACCTCCATTCTCTTCTCTTAGAATAAAACCCAAGTTCTTCACCACAACCCTTCTCCCCAGCGTGACTTGACATCTTTTCTTCCACCTCTAGGCCTCATTTCAATGTCTCAAATTTGCTAAACTTGTAGCCATTTCAAGAGCCTTTGAACTTGTCTTTCCTTGTGCTTGGAAATTGGTTTTTGTCCATGTATTCCACATATCAGTGCATGTTATCTATTACTCTGTGACAAATTATTCAAAATCTAGTAGTATGACACAATAAATTTTATTGTATTTGGGCAGGGGTGGGGGTCAGAAATTTGGGAACAACTTTGTTGAGTGATTCTGACTTGAGGTCTCTCATGAAGGTGAAGTCAAGATGTCAGTGAGGGTTGCAGGCATCTGAAGGCTTGACTGGGGCTGAAAGATCTACCTCCAAGATGGATCACATATGTAGCTGCTGGCTGGAGGCTTCAGTTTTGCTCAATTTTGGCAAAAGGTCTTAGTTTCTTACCACAAAGCCTTCTCCCCAAAGTTGTTTGAGTGTCTTCCCAACATGACAGCTAAGTGTCCCCCAGAGTGAATAATCAGAGTTAGAGAAGAAGCCACAATGCCTTTTATGACCTAGTCACGCTTTCACTATATTCTCTCCATTAGAAGTGAATTAGGAAGTCCTTCCCACACTAAAAGGAAGAGAATTAGTTTTTATCTTTTGGAGGAAGGAATGTAGAAGAATTTATGAACATATTTAAAAACTATCACAATTACTGAAATTTAAACTTAAGTTTAGGAAGGAGGAAGCTTAGATGTACTTTACTTGATCATATTAAATAAAAAGCTTTCCCAGTCACATTCTATTTATCTCTCTGTTTTTTTTTTCACTTTGCACCATGTGTCATTCTCTTAAATTATCCTGTTTATTTCTCGTCTGTCTCTTCCCACTAGAATGCAAGCTTTATGAAAGCAGCTCCTCATCTGCTTCGTTCAATGCAGTATTTCCAGTGCCTGGGAACATGCCGGGCACAGGGTGGTGTTCAGTAAATGTTTCTTGTATGAATGAAACTGACTGTATTCCTCATTTCACTGACATGAAGAGTCTAGTGCCCTTTGCAATATTTCTGAGGGATAATGAGGCTGGGTATTACATCTATCTGGTGATATGCAGCTCCGAATTATTGCTTTCTCTATAATGCTCTCTCCTGACTTAATCTCTCTCCTCTTTAGATGTCTCTCCCTTCTCCACACGGTCTGCTCCAGCAGCAGATACCATTATTGCTTCTGCTTTATCCAAAGCACCATTAATGTAAATTGTGAGCAATGCATTTACCTGAAAGTTTGGGAATTTACAGTGGGAAAACACAGAATTGGTAATTGCTAAAAATTACAAACCAGCCTTCACATTTTTTTTTTTTTTCCGTAGGGGAACTTATCATCATGGTTTCATTTTTTTTTTAATTTTTTTTTTTTAGTTTTAAGTTTTGGGATACATGTGCAGGACATCTGGGTTTGTTACATGGGTAAACTTATGCCATGGTGGTTTGCTGCACCTACCAACCCATCACCTAGGTATTAAGCTCCACATGCATTAGCTATTTACCCTGATGGTCTCCCTCCCCTGCCCCCACAACAGGCCTCAGTGTGTGTTGTTCCCCTCCCTGGGTCCATGTATTCTCATTGTTCAGCTCCCACGTGTGAACAAGAACATGCAGTGTTTGATTTTCTGTTCCTGTGTTAGTTTGCTGAGGATGATGGCTTCCAGCTTCATCCATGACCTTGCAATGGACATGATCTCATTCCTTTTTATGGCTGCATAGTATTCCATGGTGTATTTGTACCACAGTTTCTTTATCCAATCCATCATTGATGGGCATTTGGGTTGATTTCATGTCTTTGTTATTGTGAATAGTGCTGCAATAAACAAACATGTGCATGTATCTTTATAATAGAACAATTTATATTCCTTTTGGTATATACTCAGTAGTGGAATTCCTGGGTCAAATGGTCTTTCCGGTACTAGATCCTTGAGGAAATGCCACACTGTCTTCCACAATGGTTGAACTAATTTACATTCCTACCAACAGTGTAAAAGCATTCCTCAGCCTTGACATTTCTTAAAGTTCCCTGGCCATCTTCACCAGGGGGATTTTTCTCATGGACTTCCTTCTTCCTTGATGTTGAAGACCCCATTACCACTGTATCTTAAGGCTTTTTCTTATCTGTTATCCTCTCTTAATTCCATAGGCTTAAAATTTATCCTTTCTTTCATCAGCTAAGGGAAAACAAAATATTTTGGTTACTTTATGATGTGGAAAAATCAATTCTTTATCTCGATGACTCCAGTTCCACATTAAGACATGGGCCTATTGTTATAAAACTACAAAGGTCCATTAAAACTTTGTCTTAAACAATAACTAATTCACCATTGGGCAGAATTTGTCTTTAATCAAACACTAAACTAATTACTACTGTGAAGTGATTTTGCTGATGAAATTAAGGCAGGTGATCTTAAAATAGGGAGAGTGTCCTGGATTATCCATTGGGCCCTATGTTATCACGTGAGACCATAAAATCAAAAAAGGAAGGTAGAAGAGTGAGAGAGAGAAAAAAAAAGAAAAAAAAAAGTTCATGCAGGAGAGGAGGTCAGAGAAATTGGAAGCATAAGAAAAACTTGACCTGCCGTTACTGGCTTTGAAGATCATGGGGGCACTAACCAAGGAATACAGGTGGCCTCTGGAAGCTGAGAATGGCCCCTGGAAGACAGTCAGCAAGGACACAAAGACCTGAGTCCTCCAACTGCATGGAACTGATTTGCCACAATCTGAATGGGCTTGAAAAATGATTCATCTGCAGAGCTTCTAGACAGGATTGCAGTCCTGCCAACACCTTGATTTTTGTCTTGTGAAACTCTAAGCAGAGAACCAACCGAGCAATGCCATGCTCAGATTTCTGATCTACAGAAACACATAATACATGAGTGTTGTTTTAAGCTGCTATTTGCAGTAATAGGACCTTATATGTATTAACTTGTTGAATTTTCACAACACCATGAAAAGTATGTTATAATTAGTTGCATCTTATAGATGAGGAAACTGAGACACAGAAATATAAACTAACTTGACCAAGGTTATTAAGTTAACTAACATAACAAAGACTACTTCTAAGTGGTAGAAACATGGTGTTGAACCTAAGAGTCTGCCTCCGAAGTCTTCCTCTTAACATATATATCTTAACATATATATTACACTGCCTCTCATGCAAAAAAGGTCAGCTGGTCAGTTCAAGAACTACTATCTTTCTCCCTCCTCTGCTTTCTCTTTTTCTCTTCCTCCTTTTATTCTTTACTTCAAAATATTAGTGCTTAAAATAAATCCAGAGACTCAAATAGCCTTTTATGCTTAGGCCATCTTGATTAGGGAAAGGAGAGTGTTCAATATCTTCTTTTGGTTTTTCTGTCCATGTATATTTTAGAGAAATCTGAGGCAGAAAGTTACTTCTGTAAATCCCCACTTTGCCAGGTTTAACAAAGAAGTAAGTCCAGCAGTTATTTCAATACCAGTGTTTTTGAAACTTAGAGACTATAGAATATTTTGCATTGTTTTTATGCCCTAAAAAATTAACCAATATAGGCCAGGTGCAGTGGCTCACGCCTGTTATCCCAGCACTTTGGGAGGCCAAGGCGGGCGGATCACGAGGTCGGAGATCGAGACCATCCTGGCTAACATGGTTAAACCCTGTTTCTACTAAAAATACAAAAGAATTAGCCGGGTGTGGTGGCGGGCACCTGTAATCCCAGCTACTCAGAAGGCTGAGGCAGGAAAAGAGTGTGAACCCAGGAGGCAGAGCTTGCAGTGAGCTGAGATAGCGCCACTGCACTCCAGCCTGGGTGACGGCGAGATTCCGTTTCAACAACAACAACAACAAAATTAACCAATATATAGATACAGGGGGGTTGTAGAGACAATAAAATAATATTCTAAGCTAAATGCTATATTTCATTTGGATATAATTTTTAATCCTAGAATTTTAAGGAATCCAGTTTGAAAAGTACTTGTCTATACAAGGGGCTTCCATGCACTTTCAGAATATAGGTTTTATTTCCATTGCAAACTCAGAGTCATTCGTAATGTTGGGTGATATTTTCAGGTTAGCAATGTCAATTTTATTATTTATTTATTTATTTAGACAGGATCTTACTCTGTTGCCCAGGCTAGAGTGCAGTGGCACTATCATGGCTCACTGCAGACTCCATCTTCTGGGCTCAAGTCACCCTCCCACCTCAGCCTCCCAAGCAGCTGAAACTACAGGTGTGCCATCACACACTGCTAATTTTCTTAAAAACTTTTTTTTGTACAGAGGAGGGTCTTACTATGTTTTTCAAGCTGATCTTGAATTCCTGGCCTCAAGTGATCCTTCCACCTTGGCCTCCCAAATTGCTGGGATTACAAGTGTGAACCATCATGCCCTGCTGGAGTTAGTGTTGTCAATTTTAAAAAGACAGACTCATCCTACATTTATATAGAAAGCATGGATACATTATTAGAATATTACATTTGCTGCAGACAAAGATTAAAACATTGATGAAGAGAGGGATGACCCAACACTTACATGGAAAGATGATGCCTTTGGCAAAGATGACACTCTGTTGGATGGACTCTCTTTTCCCTAGCAGTCAAGATTTAATGTATTCTGCCTGTGCTCTCTTGCCTAGTTTCCCACCTTCCCAGCAACTTGCTACCCAAATATTTGTACCTGCAAGATGATTAGTCAAGGTTCAGGATCCACTCGGCCTGGGCTGGCCTTCAAAAGAATTGAGCGTGAAATCACTAAATATGAATGTGGTATGCAAATAAGCTCTACAGACTCATGGAATCTGTAAATTTAGTAAAGGAGGATTTGAGTAAAGGAAGTTTGAACTAGGATATGACTCTTATTCTGACAGATTCCTGGTAACTTCTTCCTCACAAAACCCATCTGAAAAATCTTTAACATTAAACAGTTGTCAAGAAGGCAGGATAATACCAGTCATAAAATCTATGTACCTGAAGATTGAAGGAGAGAACCACCCATCAGGCCTCACCTCAAGCTTATGCTTTTAAAATACAGTATTTTCTGCATTAGGTCAGACACAAAGATGGCCTACAAAAATTACGCATTTATTAGTCTCCCATTTATTGTATATATATATATATATATATATGTGAATATTAAATATGTACTTATATACTAACAAGTGTTCCATTTATACTGTTTTATCCTCTGCAAAGCCAAGATAATTTGTAAACATAGGAGACACTTAGAGTATATCTTCTTAATTCAATTAAATGTAATGGTAAATCTACTTTTTAGCAAGTTTGATTATAAACATAAGCAGCATTAAGAGGTAATGGGTAGAAACTCATAAATCACTAGCAGCAAGAAATAACAAGGAGGAAAAAGACTCAATTATTTTTCTAAAAACTGAACAAGGCTCATTTGGTGTAATGGTTAATAGTTCTTCCCAGATCGAGAGCTCCTCTGTATTATTGCAGCCCCAAAACTTTGTGTTCGTAACTGTGTTCCAGAATTATTAAGAAAGCCAAATTGTGATTGATATACTCTGTTTAATGTGATAGAGGATTGCACAAATATAAAAGAGGTTTACATCTAAAAGATTAAAACTGTCAATCAAAATATTGCACTTTAATTACCTAAGCCATTGACTTGTATGGAAAATCTAATTCTTAGTTTTCTCTGATTTAGTAGCTTAATGCAAATTTATTGCCCTACAATTCTGCAGGTTAGAAGTCCAATACTTGTCTTACTGAGCTAAAATAAAGGTGTCAGCAGAACTATGTTTCCTTCTGGGCGGCCCCATAGGAGA
Source organism: Pan troglodytes (assembly GCF_028858775.2). NCBI lineage: Eukaryota > Metazoa > Chordata > Mammalia > Primates > Hominidae > Pan > Pan troglodytes. The sequence goes on from NC_072404.2 coordinate 138,676,079, forward strand.
ATCTGCTTCCTTGCCTTTTTCAGCTTTTAGAGGCTGCCCACAGTCTTTGGCTCTTGATGTCATTCCTTCATGTTCACAACATGCAATAGCAAGTCTGATCCTTCTCATATAGCATCATTCTGACCTCTTCTGTCTCACTCTTCCACTTTTATGATTCTTTGCATTTACAGTGGTCCCACATGGATAATCCGGGATAAACTCCCTAAAGGATTAACATCTTATTAGCAATCTCGATTCCATCTTCAACCCTAACTCCCTTTTCACACAAAACCTTTACATATCCGCAGTTTCTAGGAATTAGGATGGTTACATCTTCAGTGCAAGGTAAATAGGACATTGTTCTGCTGAACACAGGTGTTACATATTCAATTAGGAACTCAACTAAAGTTTATCAAAATAACTCAGAAAATATACATAGGGGATATCATCAACATAATAAAATAATCAAAATAATAATATTCACCATACATGGTTATTGTGAAAATTAAATGGGGAAACATTTGTGAAAAATGGGAAGCCATAAATTCCCTTTAAACTTAAGTGAATGTAATGAATCTATGCAGTAAAAAGAAAGTTCTGAAATCCACACTGGGTTCTTGGCCAAGATCTTAGACTTGCCAAGATGCCTGCTCTAGTAGTTGGTTTCAATGATAAAAGGCTCTGCAGCAATATAAGCATTGTTTTTATTGACTATTTAAACTGTGCTCCTACTGTTATCACTCTCTTGGGAGGAGGAGACAGATGCTGATACCAGGATGAAGTCATAGAGAAATTTTTCTGATGAAAGCCCTCCAACTGAATGAGTTCACACCTAATGCCAACCCAGCAGCAGGGGATTCATCACAATATTCAACAACCACACCTTAGAAGCCAATGTCATCTGCCCAAAGCAAAGCTTCTCATAATTTATCCTTACAGTAGAGATTTCTATCTAGTATACAAAAGCACACATGCTACAAGGATGCTGAAATATTGATCTCTTCAATCCCAATGTGCTTTTCATATATGAGCAATTTCTATGTGGACCATGATGACAAAAAAGAAGCCCTGGATAACATTGCAAGGTCAGATATGCATGTTGGTGCCCTACCTTTGACCCCATTTTAGGAACCTAAGCAGCTGTCCAAGGCCTTCTGTGGCACTCTAGTAATTTCAGATAGAAAAACTTTGCTCTTTCCTTGTTTTTTTTTTCTCTTCAAAGCTGTTATATGTACCACATTCCTTTACATCAGGTATTCTACTTGGAAACATAGAGAATGTCTTGTGCCAAGGAGCTCACTTAGATATTGATTCAGTGGATTTCCATCACCTCTGTAGAAGCATTGCAACCCTTGAGATTGGAATCCTGAAGAATTTAGTGATGCTGGTATTTCAGTCCCAAATGCAAACCAGGGATGAGATGTGTTTGGCTGTCTTCCTCTCTGTCATCACCTGAAGACTGCTCTGTATATTGGGCCCATTTTTATCTGCAATTTGAGACGTTCACTGAAATGAAGAATATAACATAAAATACAGAAGTTACAAGTTGCTTATTTAACAGTCAATAAGGGCAATTTCTATTATTGTTTTTGAGGACTAGTTATTTTGAAAATCTTGCCATCAACTCCAGATTTCATTATCTCCATAAAAGAACAACTCCAAATGACAGTCAAGTGCTTATTGAAGATATGTGATTGCTGTATCTGTGTCTGCCTCCAAACCCCTGGTGAGCTGTTTGCTACTAAGAACTGTGGGATCAGCCCTCATCTAGTGTCTCGCCTTAGGATGTAAAATAGCTAACACCATCACTCTAAAAGCTCCTTTCTGCATAAAGGCATCAAATTACAAACCAACCATATGATTACTTGGGGGCAGATGGATGTATGTATTTATGTTTATACATATGTATTATACATCTGGTGAACATTGGAAAAATATGAAAAAAAACTTAACAGACTTTTCTTTTTAGCCCCACTTTCTCTGAGGTGGCTAAATGAAGGCATTGAAGATTATTTCATGAAATGTTCATTAATATCCTCAGAAATATTTCAGGGGTGCATCTAAAAAGGTAAGGTTACATTTGGACTCATGCCCTGTTTACCTTAGCAGCAGGCAACCTACCAAACTTAAAATTGAGTTTCTTCCCTAGACTCTAACTTCTACATTTCTGTTCCCACTGCAACTGTTATGTAGAATGAGGTGTGAGACTCATTTTTTCTGCATCCTCCTGTGAAATATCGTACCATGGAGTGGCCCAAATCCCTCATCACTGCTCAAATGGCAGGAATGAGATTCTATACCTAAGGGAAATTACTGTGGAGGACAGCAAGTACATTATGTTCTTTTGCCACTCTGAAGAAGGCTTAAGATATCAGGAGGGGTGACAGAGGAATGAAAGAATGTAACGTTCACATATCAGAGACAACAAGGGTAAGAAGTGAGGTCTGGATATTAGTGAAGGGCCAAAGTGACTCATCATGAGGCATTTTGCTTGAAGTCCCAAGGGAAGAACACAGTATTCTCATTACTAGGGTGTAGCACACACGGTGCTTCATTTTGTCTTTTGGGGGTATGAATAAAACCTCTATTTATTATAAAAAGAGCAAAAAGAAATGCCCTCAAATTTCTAGTATTAAAGACTGAACTTGCAGAGGAAAAATAAATAAATAAACAAATAACAAGGATTTACTTTGGAGATACGACTAGTAAATTCTGTCATAAAGAATTTCACTTTCTAAGCTCCTATATCAATTGTAAGACTAAGGGACCTAAAGAGTGTTCCTTAGGGTAAAAGGTCTTTTAAAGTTCTCCCTCTTCCCTAAAGAGTATCAAATTATGAAACTTAAATCGCTTGAGAATTACTTTTAAGAACCTATTTTTTGTGTATGTCTCTTTTCTCTGAACTGCAAAATGCTTCAGTGCTCAGGACATCAGTAAACAATTTGAAATATATAGTAATCTCCTTCTACTTCCTTGAGCTCTAGTGATAAGAATCAGACCCAAAAGAGAGATGCTGTCACATACCAGACTGAATAGTGTTTTCCAGGCCAATTCTTTAAGAGACTCAAAAAAATCTACATTTTGCAAAAAACCAAGCCCACATCCAACAGATCTGCCCTGGGAGCCCTAGGGCATAGTGACGCAGCTTGGAGCCTAGAGTTCTGCCTTCTCATCTGGTCTCCTTTACTTGTGGTGGGCTTCTGGGCTTCAGTTTGCTATTTAGTGAAGTAGATGTATGGAACTAAATGATCTCTAGATTATCTTTTGGCTCAGAAGCTCAAAGATTCTTTGACACTTAACACTCATTTGCATGAGCCCACTCACACACACAAGTGCACATATACATAAAGAAACTTGTTTTTGTATGGTGTCATTGGTTGGGGTAGTTTGTGATTTTAAGTGAACACCCCTAGCAGGATTGAAGAGTAAGAAGTGATTGGATTAGGCCATCCATCAGCAGTTAAGAGAGCAATTTGGAAAGTCCACTGAGAAGAGAAGAGTTTGCCTATCAACCCACTATTCACAAGCACTGGGCAATAGAGAAGAAAAAAAAATTCCATATTTATGAGCAGACAAAGGAATGTCAGTAAAACACATGATTTAGAACGAAACCTAGACAGTAAAAGAGAGGGACACGTTGAAGAGTTTTTAAGACAAAGGACAAGATTGAGATGGGCAGAAAAAGGCAAATCGGAACTGCACAAAGCCACATGAAAAGGGTTACAAAACCTTCAACAGAAAGAGCTGTGCCCATTTTTATATTCCTCACTGAGAAGATGATATTCCTTGACCTGAAAGAAATAACTGTATTTCATATACTTTTACAGATTTGGGAGATGAAAAATAACATTTCTAAAGAACTTTCAGTTATTAGGGAAGGAAGGTCATACAGTAGCATCTAAGCAGTCTTGAAAGGATGAATTAGAATTTGCCAGGAGTCCAGGTAGGAAAATTTATCATAAATGATACATTTACAACTCAACCATTGTAATATAATGTATCCTGAGCTTTCTACCTTTTAATTAAAATATTTATGTTTGCAACATATAAGATAAACCTGAAATAATAAAATGGTTTTATTAGATAAATAACTTTAAAAGTGACAAGTAGAAAAAAATAAGAAGTCATTCACAATTCTCTCAATGGATCTGTATTACCACAAAAGGTCTTGCAAGTGTACTTCCTATTGAGAAATCAGAAATATGCTTTTAAATTAACAATGCTAAGAAACAACAAAAAAGTCACTTGTTTTAGCGAAGTGATCAGTCTTCAGACAAGGCAAGTTTTTCTATTTTTGCTCATTAAATAAAATCTGTAGAATACCATTGGTTTGCACTGAGCTCCTGCAATAGGCCCAATAGACAAAACCAAAATGGAGTCACTCAGGCCATGCTACAAAGTTAAACTAAATTGCTTATTGGACCTTCCTTCCAAGAAATCAGGAGAGAGAGAATAGCCAAATTTCCAAATAGGCTAGTTTTAGCTTGCACGATCAGGAAAGTCCCCTCTGCTTTCACCTTGAGTTTTGAAACAACCAACCTGCTTTTTGTCCTCTGTTTCTGCTTTCCTTAGACCTTCTTTGTCAATAAAGCCAAGCTCCTCTGTTCAGCTTCTCAGAACACTCAGTTTTATAGAATGAGGTGTTCCTCAATTCTAGAATTGTAAAAATAAGCTAATCGAGATTTTAAAATTGAATTTGTTGTAATTTTATTTTTCGACACCCTACACATAGCAATATCTCAAAATCTCATTCTCTTCTCCATGGCTGAAATTTAGCTTCCCCATGTGGAAAATTTTAATTTCTCCCTTAAGACTATCCAGACGCTACTTCCTCTGTGACAGTTCTTCTCTGACCATTCCCAAAGCCTCCAAAAGAGAGATTCATCCTACATGTTCACTTCTGTCATCAATTCTTTATCATCTCATCCACTCAACTCTGAGCACCATGAAGCCAAGGAATATATTTTGCTCATCTCAGTCCTTCTATGACTTGGCATGGTGTATGGTCAGAGTTGGTGCTCCAAAAGGATTTTCTTCAATGAATGAAATAAAACTAAGATAAAAGTCGCATCTGCATATTTGCCATTTTTTTTTTAATTCAGAGACTTCGATACATTAAAACACACAGGGAGTGAAAGAATTTGTCTTTCTAGGGCATCTATTAAAGGCAGGTCAAGCATCATACATGATAAATTTTCAGCTTCACCCATCTACCCTGTTTACTTTGTGTATTTTGATAAAATATTTTTCAGAAGCATCCATGCATTTGTGTAAGTAAGTTTTACAGATTCCTATTGACCACATTCTAGGTTTTGAAATCAGTGTAGGAAATAAACTCTGGACTACTCACTGTTATGAATTTATTTAAAATTTTTGAACCAAAGCAGAAATAATAAAAAATTACTGGACATTGCCATTACTCCATTCATTCAAAATCCTTTTGTCTTCATTTCTTTATCTGTAAAATAAAAAGTAACACCTGCAGTATGGATTATTGTGAGAATAATAGGAATTAAATGAAAAACATACAAAAGTCTAGACTCTAGCACATAGAAGGTACTTTGTAAATGGTGGCTATCAATACTATTGCAAAGTACATTTGAGGGATTTGGCCTGAACTGAAAGATACTACATCTCCCTTCCTCCTTGTGCCCATTCAGAAAAAATATTTCTCATTTTTTTCTCTATGCTTACTTATGTATTAAAGGTTTCATCATCTCTGGTAGAAATAAGATTTCAAATTACTATAGTAATGCCTATTATAATTCTTAGATGATGATCCTCTAGATACAAAGCCAAATAAATTGCCATCAGCTGGAGAAAACACATGGTACAGTTTACATTACCCACTGTGTGATTTAGGTTTAGTTACTTAACCTCTCTGGGCCTTAGTTTTCACACCTGTAAATTGGGGATAATAACAGCATCTATTTCATGAAGTGTTGTAATGATAAAAATGAATGAAAACACACACACATACACACACACACACACACACACACCCCTCCTAGAATATTGCCTGCATGTTGTAAGTTCTACATAGATGTTTACTTTTAGTATTATTCATTTTAATAAACACTGAACCTACTAAAACAGACAAGGACATACAACACAATCTGATTAGCGATCCATCGATTCTTCATTACTCTAATTTGGGGAGTGAAAATGTCAAGGGTAGTCAGACCCATTCCTGTCTATTGTAGCTTAGAACCACAGCTGGGCCCTAAGAATGTTATCTTGAATAAGAGACCATATGCCCACTTAAGTGAGTCAGGAATTTTAGGCTTATAATGTTTTGTTTTCCTAAAAATGTTTCACTTTGCAATAACCAACTTTTTAACAGAGAAAAAAGAGAGAGTATTTAAATATAAGAGCCACAGTTACAAATAAATTTCAAAAAGTACTTTCTCATTAAGAATAGAGGTGGAAGAGAAAATATTTACATGGAAACATTTTTCTTACTTTGCCAGCAACTTTCTGAATTCCCATTACCATATCTCTGAGTTATTTTTGATTTCTACATTAAGTTCCTTTGTGTGTTACATCAGAGTTTGTTGCTATGGAGATGTCAGAGATGGCACAGATTCACCAGCATGAACCATTTTCTGAACAACTAAACATCATTCCCTCCCATAAAAGAAACATATGCCTGTCTCACATATCCTTTGTGTTTCCATTCTGAGAAATAAATATAGATCTCACATTTTTCATTTAAATGGTTGACCATTAGATATGGTAGATTTCTTAATAAAATATTACTTACATTTGGAAAAGATAGATGTATTGATAAATAATTTACATTCTGCAAAAATATTATTAACCACTATACTGAATAATGTTTTTACAACTCACAAAATTATTATCACCTATGCTATATTATTTGATCCACACAACCTCCAATGACATAGGAAGATATGACCTTATTTTCTCATCTTATAAATGAGCATGTAGAGATCCAGAAAGAATAATCTGCTCAAGGGAAAAATGGAAATATTGGCATGTACACCCAGGTCTTTTGATCGTTCCTCTTCAACTTCCTCCATTTCTGCATATCTCAGAACACAATGTCATTTTCAAGTCTAGTAATTACAGTTTTCTGACACTATAATTTTCCTCTTCTTCCTCCTCATAACTAATAGCTACTGGGTGGCCACCGTGTTTGGACACTGTCTCCAGTGCTATGTATCATAGTTATCACACAAAGGTAACTGAGGAGACAATAGCTGCTGTTAAAGGTAATGCATGGAATTCAAATATATTTCTAGTAAAGTTTATCAGTTTGTCACTAGGTACTTTAAGGAAATTAGAAAAGCTTAGTTTAAAGCCACAAAGATTTGTCATACAAGCATAAACAATTAAACCACACTCTATGCTCTATTTGTTTTATTTGTTGCTTTATCTCCAACACCTAATAGAGTGCCTGACTTGTGATAAACATATGATAAATATTTGTTGAGTGCTAGGTTTGCCACAATTAGTTAGTGTCTCTGACACACATACATACACAAACACCCTATTGATGCAATTTTCCCATTTTATGTAATATGTGTATTTCTAGAGCTTAAAGAAAAAATTATTCTACATATTTGAAAGTAAAATTCTAATCATGAATACAGGGCCTTGGGACAGCCTCTTTGGCAGGCTTTGACTAACCTGCCTGTTTGGAATATCAGTAGGGAAACATCACTACTTGGGAGACTTTTAAAGAGGAAAATATTTGGTTCTTGGAGATTTTTATTTTTTCTTCTGTGGCTCCTTTTTCCTTTCTGTATCTCTGGTCTCTGCTCCAGTCATTTCTTCTTTATATAAGGTGGCTTCATTCTCCTTATCCTCTCCCTTCCTAATGACCAGCTGCCTCTCCCCAACTAAGCTTCCGAGAGAGGCGCCCACTCAATATTCCATGTACTCGTCCTATGTTTCTTTGTTCTCTTTTTTCCCATCCCCCACTGACATTTCCCTGATCTGTGTCCCATTTGCATAGGAAACTTTGAGCTGCCTAGAAGTAATGAACTAACAGGAACTGAGATTTTAAACACTAACAATGACTGTATGGGTTTGCCTTTAAAATACTGTTTGAAAATCATAACTTACTTGATTTGTTCACTTGTCTATTGTCTGTATCCTCCACTAATATAGTAAAATTCACATGGGTAAAAGCCATGCCTGTCTTGTTCACTACTTTGTCCTTCCATTTCTGTCCAGTCAAAAACCAATCCTGAAGATTCAGATCAAATCCAGATATTCAATAAAGCCTTTTCTAATCACTATTTCATTATGGCAGCCCTAGAACACTGATATAGGAAGATAATCAATACTGTGAATTAGGAAGTCAGAGAGAAGAGTTATTGCTTTTAACTTTGTGTAGTGATTAGAAAAGGCTTTATTGAATATCTGGATTTGATCTGAATCTTCAGGATTGGTTTTTGCCTGGACAGAAATGGAACTTCAGCAAGAAGACATCTTAGATAAACAGTGTGAATAATGGCCTTCAGCGGTTAAGGTGGCTCCTGTGTCTAAAGACTGTCAGTCCCTCGATGTGGACGTAACCGGTGCCTGCTGCTCTGTGGCTGCTTTGGAAACTGCAGAGACCCCACTGAGAGAGGGACATGTTGGAAATGTGCACTGGCTTTCATATTGGATGATCAATGTTCTTCTCACAGCTCTAGAGCTGACCAGCTCTGTGACCTTGACTGCTTCCAGCATCAAAGTAATGAAGGGATTGGATGGTTTGCCTTTAGAGGGATAAGATTCTGGTGATCTGAGAGTCTACGACCTCTCTGCATCACTGCAGCTGGGGAGTAAAAAAGAGAGAGAAGAGTAGGATAAATGAGGCTTTGTTGTGGCAGTCAGGGAGCAGCTGCTCCTCAAACCCTTGGTTTATTGAAAAGCTCCTGGAAATATCTACTATCAATAAAATCAGATGAGGTTAAAAAAAATGGGATCAGATATTAACTTAGTTTCAAGGAGAGAACCTAAAAGAAGTCAACATTGCCCTGGGCCTAGTTAGGTAATACAAGAGGTGAGTAGAGATTTAAATCTACAACAAAAAAGTTAGAGAAGGAGCATTTAAGAAAAGCAGAAAAAATGTGAAAGATGAAGGGGAAAAATGAAGTTTTGATAGAGAACAAAATTGCAAAACTAATGAATATCTTGCAATGCATTTTTTGAATGGCTCTGCTGAATGTTGACAACATGCATTTTTAAAAATCCAAACTAAAATCAATTTGGTATCAAATTTGGTATTTCACTTTTAATTTTCCTTGTTTTTTTTTTCTCATGTGCTGCATGTATTTTCCTTTTTGATCAGGAAAGTGATTGTGTTAGTAGCCATTGCAGGGTGACCATAGGCTATATAAGAAGATGAGGAAGAAGCTAATGAGGGAGAGATGATATAAGACCTCCTTTTTGGGCATCCTCTTCTCCTAAATAGCTTTCTGAGCCCATGGATTCACACTCAGTGCTTGGTTAATAGGCTCACATTCTGTTTTTCTACTGGCTTGCAGGTTTTAATTTTTTTTCATAATCATTTCTCATTAGGTCCTTTTGGAAATCTGTGAGATGAATACAGTAGGAATTGTTATCATTCTTTTATAGATGAATAAACTAAGAATCTCAAATAGTGTGCTCCAATTGCCATTAAGTATTAGAGTCAAGTAAAACCACATCATTTCCTACATTCTCCTAGGGAAATGGAGGTAAGCAGAGCAATGAGAGTTGTATTATATTGTTTTGCTGGTGGAGGGTCTTGCCTCAATGTTGAGGGCCTTGCTTTGGATTAGGCTTTGGCTTAAGGTAATGTTGCATCTGGATTGATCTTCTATGCAGACCAGTAAAACCTTCTCCATATCAGCAATATTGCTAACTTTGGTGCAAGAGGCCTAGTGTTTGGCCAGGCTTGGTTTTTGGCATGCCTTCTTCACAAACTTAGTCGTGTCTAGCTTTTAATTTAAAGTGAGAAACATGCAACTCCTCTTTTCACTTGAACGGCTTGGAGGCCATTGTAGGCTTACTTATTGGCCTAGTATCGGTATTGTTGTGTCTCAGGAAACAGGGAGGCCATAGGAGAGGGAAAGAGATGGGAGAACGGACAGTTTGTGGAGCAAATACAACATTTATCAATTAAGTTTGCCATCTTATATGGGTGGGGTTTGTGGCACCCCAAAACAATTACAGTAGTAACATCTATGATCACTAGTCCCAAGTGACCACAACAGATATAATAATAATGAAAAAGTTTGAAATTGCAAGAAGTACCAAAATGTTACACAGAAACATAAAGTGAACACATGCTGTTGGAAAAATGGTAACAATAGACTTGCTCAATTAGGGTTTTCAACTTGTAAAAAACACAGTATCTGTGAAGCACAATAACACAAAGTGCATAAAACGAGGTATGCCAGTATCAGAATAATAAGTAAATGTTGAAAATAATATTGTAGAGGAATATTTAATAGCTTGAAAAAATGTCGTATATATTCTTTTAAGTGAAAAAAGAAAATTATATAACAATGTTTTTCATTAAAAAATGGGAGAATATGCTCCTAAAACGTTAATGATGATAATCCCTGAATTATATATTATAATTTTAATTTTCTTAATTATGCCTTTTTATACCTTCTATTTTTTATGGTGCAATAGTTGTATATTTTAAATCAGGAGAATATTTTATCACAGAAAACTAGGGGAAAATTAGGAAGAGAAACCTCAAGGCTAACAATCACTTTGGGCTTTCTGGCAAAACAAGATAGAAGACTGAAACACTGCTCCTGTTCATCTGTTTGTGTTATTTTATATAATAATTAGAAAATGCCAAGGGAAAACATTTAAATATTTCAAAACAAAAGCAATTAGAATTTTAAACACTGAGATAGAAATGCCCAATTAACTTTAAAAAAGCAAAAAAAGCTTCCCTCTTAAATTTCATGTTGTGATTAGAACAAATGTGACACTTATTGTGTGCTTGAACTTTAAAAGACATAATGCAGTATTTCAAGCTATAAAAATAGTATTAATTCAAACTAATTTGCATAAGCACGTGGTAAACATCAGCTGAAAGACATTAAGAAGAAAAAGCACAAGCATTGTGTTAGGTTGAATGGTAATATTTCTAGTTCTAAGGAGGCACTTGCACATTCTACTACAAATATCCATATTAATGTAATTCACAACATATTTACTAACTTCCTTCCATGTGCAAGGCATTGTGCTATTCCCCATGGGAAATGGGAAGCTGCATATTCTCTGCCCTGAAGACATTTATGATCTTTTAGGGAAAATGAACACAACTAATCATATGCAAAGTTGTTTGGGAGATGATAAGAGAGAAGAGTAAACAATGTTTTATAGGAGTTAAGAGGATAACAGACTTTGCCTATTAATAATCCAAAATAGGAAATGAACTTCTCAAAAGCAATGTTGGCTGATGATTCCAAATTGGAAATTATGGAAAGAAAGATAATGTAAATGTAATCCCAGCACTTTGGGAGGCCAAGGCTGGCGGATCACCTGAGGTCAGAAGTTTGAGACCAGCCTAGCCAACATGGTGAAACCCCATCTTTACTAAAAATACAAAAATTAGCCAGGTGTGGTGGCACATGCCTGTAATTCCAGCTACTCAGGAGGCTGAGGCAGGAGAATTGCTTGAACCCGGCAGACAGAGGTTGCAGTGAGCCGAGATTGTGCCACTGCACTCCAGCCCGGGTGACAGAGCAAGACTCTGTCTCAAAAAAAAAAAAAAAAGAAAGAAAGAAGAAAGATAATGTAAATTTTCCAAATATGTTTGGAAATGGGAACAGAAACAAAATGACATTCAATTTGTAAAAGTTTTTAAAAAGGCAGGTAATCATCTGAAAATAATCACTCAAAAGCATAAGTATCCAGTGGGCAAAAGCCTGGAAAGCAGCATTGCCCAAAACCTGTGAGCTAGTGTATATACTAACTACCCTTATTGGATAATTATAAAACATAGACATGTATTGAAATATCAAATTGTAGCCCATAAATATGTACAATTACAATATATCATTTTTTAAAAAAAAGTTGAGGCTAATGGGTCATAGTTAGTTGCAACTCAGTGTTACAGCCCAAAGTCCTAATATCAGGGTATTCAGTAAGGAAAGAAGATGAGGAGGTCTCCAGTAACAGAGTATAAAAAGGATATTTACAATAGCGAAGTTCAACTAGAAAAGAATATTTCATTACCCCAGGAAAAGAGATAACAAATCACCTGGAAAGCATAGAAAAAAAAGCATTTAAGATTTTTATAGAATTAAGAACAGGGGGAAAAAAATCCTGCTTAGATAAAGATATAACTTAAGTAAAAACAGAGTTTAAGTAGAGTGGAAAGAAAAGCTGAAAACTCCAGAATCTCATGGCAACCATGAGAAAGCAACCAACTGAAAGTATTTATGCCTTCCAGCTAAGACAAGAGGAAAACCATGTACTGAAACATGGTTAATTCAGAAACTATAGCTTTAATAATTCTTGGCTAAATTGGATGGCTATTGAGTCAATCAAATTAAGGACAGAATAAACCCAATCTACTGTACCCTGAAAGATTGAACTGTTTTTAAATGACACTTGACAGGATTAAATTAAGCAAAGTTTTGGTTCAAAGTCAGGAGGTTGCTTGAAAACAAAGCACGGACTAAACTCACTTAACCAAAGTGCCTAAAAGTATCTGGAATGGTTCTTGACCAATAAGGAGGTATTTTTTAAGAGTACCTCAATGCACATTTGTCTGTGGGCCTCTTCAAATGCTGCATGGCCATAGGCTTCTTGCCTTGGTGATCCCTCTTACAGAAGTGTTGGTTGATAATATCTTGATCTCTTTGGCTAAGTAAGTGTGGAGGACTGAAGCATCTTCTTTATGCACAGTATGGTGGGATGGGGGTGGGTATACTATGCCTGTTCTGGTCATTACAGTTCAGGGCTAGAAAATGTTAAGCAAATATATTTTTTTCTTTCCTTGCCCTGCCATCTACTCCTCTTCTCTATAGTACACTTAGGTACTTCAAGCTAATGTTAGCTTAACTGCCATGTATTGCTTAGGGAGAAAAAGTTAAATTGACACTTGAAATTTAAACATCCTCACTGTCATGTCATGTTTTCCAGTTCAAAATCATCTGTGAATCATTCGCTCAAAACAGTATAATCTAAACCTTAAAAATTAGCATATCTTTTATGTCTTCTAAAAGTAAATTAATCATAAAACAGCATTTCAATAAAATATTATTGACAAACTGATAAGCAGGTTCATTCTCTCATTACACAGGAGAGAGATTTATAAACCAAACTTTGAGTATTGTCCAAGGCAGAGGAAGTCAAATAAACCTAAAATTCCTCCAAATGTCACCATTACCCTCTGACCACAAGGACTGGAACTCTGAACCACAAGATACATTCCATAGCATCAGCCTAATCCTACCTAAAGCAGAATTTAGCAGCTCTTGGAGGCCTTATGTCTGTATTACCTAAGGTCAACTCAAGCTGGTTTATTAAAAGCTTCTCCTTGTTTTAGAAGAGTCCTGAAGTACCATCCTTCTGTTTTCTGCTTTTGTTTCTTTTGTATTCTTGTTCTAGTTGCTCATCTCTGAAGCTTTGATTCAGTCGGGGGCACCTGAACATCAGATCTCCGGACTATGGTTTCCATAAAGAGTCTTTCCTTGTTACAAAATGACTCACAGGGTCTAAAGCACTACTTTATATTAGAGTCCTTAACACAAGCTTTTACTACTTAGCAGATAAGTAATGGTAAGCATAGATGAGAATTAAGTCATTCGACAACAACTTTATAATAAGGTAAAAATTTACTAACAGTTTAATTTCTATTGTCAGAAAGTAAAATTTAATTTTTTAAAACAAAAATAAGAAAAAGATGCCACAGATTTCTTTAGCAGACATACAACTGGAATTAAAATGAGGAGTCTTTACTAGATTACAGAATATGTATAGTAACAACAGATGCCAATTTATTCCAAGGTGTCAGATACTAAGGTACCACTTAGTTGAAAAGATGACTTTAATTTGGGGTGTCAAGTTTCTGAGATAATCAGTTAGTTGAAATGATAGCATAAAACTGACTAGACAAACCAAGAGAATTCTAGAAATAAGCAAAGATAGTGAAGTAGTGTCCCAGTGACCTCAGGAGGCCGGCGTCTTGCCTGCTTCGAGACAGATCATCGGGACATTGCTGTCTCTTTGTTTCCAAAGCTCAGCCTCTTTCTCTAGAACTCTCATCTAAGTTTTCCTTTTCTGTATACCTCGAACATGTGTTTTCTCCTTCTCAATGTTGTATTACACTTGCTGCATTTTGATACTTCCAGCTTGTAATATCATAAGTCTTTATAAATTTCCGTCATTGTTACTTTTTTATTTTTTAATTAGTCATGAATTTAAACATGTTTTTGCATATCATTTGTTAATAATCTTATTTTCTATAAAATGAGAACCCTCAAGCATTACCTCTTCTGATAATAGAAATAAATCTGCAGGCAGACTCTACTGGTCATTTTAATAACTGATTAGATTAAGAAAAGCCATTGACTCGATTTCAGGTCTTTATCTCAGACTGTAATTAACTCTTACGTAACATCTGGCCAGACTATCATTGTCATGACCACAGGTTTTTATTGTGTCACTGGTATTATGTCCAAGATCATACTGTTTCTTTGTCTGACTTTTGAGGATTTTAAGCTTCTGAGCAATTAGAAAATATGTCTTTGCTTTCAAACATATCAAACCAAAGAGGTATACATTCACCCAGAACATATTATTAAGAAACTGTGTACAAGGGTAAGTCAGACGAGATTGTATTTACTGACGAACTGACCACTTCATGTCCTCTGGGTCGTCTACTCTATTGTTCATTGTAAGATCATGTGGATTGTATATGTCTGTTTCCAACGTGAATTTATTAATGTTCTCCAGCTATCTAAATGTCAAGAGATAGGAACAAGAGTAATAGCATATAAATGCAAGGTACTTTTTGACACCAAATCCTAGAATCTGCAAACAGAAGAAGTGGTGGAGGCACAGAAAAATTCCCAGGAGTTTTACTAATGTTAGTTTTAAGATAAATACCACAGAAATGCTTTTTCTCTTCAATCAACATCTTTTCCTCTGAGGAGTCACAGATCTTTACTTATATAATCTTTATTTGCCAGATGCTCTATCCTTTTTGCAAATGCTACCATGTTAAAATGTAATTCCAAGAAGATAATATTGGGGAAACTTCTATAATAATTTAATAGTCAATGCTTTCTTATAACCACTGTGAAATTCACTATCTGTAAATGTTAGAGGAAAGTGTAGAAATAAAGTTAGAGACCACCAGTAGAAGGTACTGAAAAGCTTGGTAATTGTGAGATTAGCTATAACAGGACAAAGTAGTAATACCAAAACAAAGCCAAAAGGTCTTATGCCGTATATACACCGAATTTAATGTCATAGTTAACCAGAGACTCTCATGTCAATCCTGATTTGCCAACTCCATACAAATTTGGAGGAGGAAAAGGATGAATTGAAGGGGAAGTTTGAAATATGTACATAATTCATACATATTTCATATTGTAATATACATATATACAGAAATATGTACTAATATTTTAACAGCGGTATGGTCCTGACCTCTCTTAGGTCTATTTGAATGATCAGAGATGATACAATGTTGTTATGAAGCAGAATCAGAGGCAATGATTCTAACCTCTGTACACATAATGTTTATTTGGTGGTAGTAACCTTGGTCTATCATGGTTTAGAAATGTGTATGTGTGTGTGTGTGTGTGTTTCTGTGTTTGTGTGTGTGTGTGTTTTGAGATGGACTCTCACTCTGTCACCCAGGCTGGAGTGCAGTGGCACGATCTCAGCTCACTGCAACCTCTGCCTCCGGGGTACAAGCGATTCTCCTGCCTCAGCCTCCCAAGTAGCTGGGACTACAGGCACATGCTACCACACCCAGCTAACTTTTTGTATTTTTAGTAGAGACAGGGTTTTACCGTGTTAGCCAGGATGGTCTCAATCTCCTGACCTCATGATCTGCCCGCCTCAGCCTCCCAAAGTACTGGGATTACAGGCATGAGCCACTGCGCCCGTCTAGAAATGTCTACGTGTTTTAAACTGCCATTGAAGAGATAGCTTGTTGTACTCACAGTTCTCAAGACCTCACATGATTCCCCCATCACACCATATGGGGGCGACACACAGAGAAGCACCAGAATCAGTCAGGAGGCAGGAGCATGGAGGGGGGAATATGTGGGACAATCTTTATTATGGTTTTCATGGAGAAGGAATGGGGGAGGCACATGTAAGGCTGGCCAGTTTGAGTAATTTCAGTGGGTTCTGGGACCTAGGAGCTTTCTCTAGTTGCCTGGTACCGGGCCCTGGGGTGATTAGAGTAAGTGGATGGTGGTCCAGGAGTATGAGAGCCTGATAAGGAAGATTGTTAAAGTTGTAGGATCTGGATTGCTTGCTTTGCATTTGAAAAGTGTGTTGATGGGTGAGCTGTTTACCATCTTTAGGAATTGGCTAACTCTGGGAGGAGCAGCGCCCCCAGGGTTAGCAAAGCCACACATGTAAAGGCATCAGGATACAAAAAAATAAAAGACATGGTTAATGCACTACATTGTCTAGTAGACAACCTAGGTGTAACGAGCCATTGGTTGCTAGCATAGCAGTCAGTAATTATCTATGTAATTTTAACAAGTCACTTCTCTAGCCTTTAATTCCTCCACTGGTAAAATAAACATTATTTTATTAGATAAATCTTTATTTTAAGTAATTACTTAGGGTACTTTGAGTTATGAGCACATGACAAAAGGAGATTCCGTATTATAGTTGACAAGATAACAGGACAAGAATTTGGATTATAAATTCTCAGTAAATTTTGTCTGATGTAAGAAAATTCAGTTTGAGTACACCTGGTTTTTTAGTCAAAGCAGTCAAGTTGTTACTGTAACTACAGACTAAAAAATTGCAATTTAAAACTAGAATTTCTGACATAAAGAGCATCTGTATCTTATCTTCTTATTCAGCTTTTATATAGCAACAAGGACATGGAGAGCTTACCATAAAATTGGAAACTAATAAATTTATGCATAACTACCAGTAGCCAGCTAGTCACTAAAATGTCTTTAAGCAAAACACAAATGTGGATTGGAAATTGTAAGACAGAATTCAAGAATGTTGTTTCTAACCATATGAGGAAGTCATTGTTAAGCTTACATAACTCTGATATTTCTAATATTTTGGTAAAATCTTTCACTCTCCTCTTTACTCTTACATAGAAAACCTTCTGACTAGACTTTATTCACCATCTTTATGTTTTGGTTTTATACAAGTACATTTTTGAACTGAAAAGTTTCCTATGTGTGTGTTTCTGTATGTATATTTTCAGGCAGAAAATCAGATCACAAAAGAATAAGTATAACATAATCATATATTTGTAAAAACAAATAAATACATTTAAAAGTCTGAAAAAAATAGTCAAATATTAACAAAGATTCTTTTTAAATTTTTAATACATTATATTTGTATATATTTATAGGGTACATGGGAAATTTTGTTACATTCATAGAATGTATAATGATCAAGTCAAGGTATTTAGGGTATTCATTACCCAAGTATTTATTATTTCTATGTGTTGGGTACATTTCAGGTCCTCTCTTCTAGTTATTTTTAAAGATACAATGCATTGTTAACTATAGTCACCTGACTCTTATCAACCATTAGAACTTATTTCTTCTATCTAACTGTATGTTTGTACCCATTAACAAACCCCTCTTCATCCCTATCCCCACCCATTTGCCCTTCCTGGTCTCTGATATCTATCATCCCACTTTCTGTGTTCATGTGATCAACTTTTTTCACTCCCACGTATGAGTGGGAACATGAGATATTTGTATTTCTGTACTGGACTAATATCACTTAATGTAATGTTCTCCAGAATCATCCATGTTGTCACAAATGACAGAATTTCCTTCTTTTTATGGCCAAATAGTATTTCATTGTGTATACATACCACATTTTCTTTATCCATTTATTCATTGATGAATACTTAGGTTTATTCTATATCTTGGCTATTGTGAATAAGGCTGCAATAAACATGCTAGTGCAGGTATCCCTTTGATATACTGATATATTTTCCTTTGGATAAATACCCAGTAGCAGGACTGCTGGATCATATTGTGGTTCTATTTTGTTTTATTTTTGAGAAATCTCCATACTGTTCTCCATAGTGCCTGTACTAATTTACATTCCCACCAATAGCGTATAACAGTTTCCTTTTCTCTACATCCTTGCCAACGTCTCTTATTTTTTGTCCTTTTTGAATATAGCCATTCTAACTGTGCTGAGATGATATCTCATTATGATTTTTATTTGAATTTCCATAATTATTTATGATGTTGAGCATTTTTTCATATACTTGTTGGCTACTTGTATGTCTTCTTTAGAGAAATGTCTATTCCTGTCCTTTGCTCATCTTTTAAAGGGATTATTTGTTATTTTAATGTTGAGTTGTTTGAGTTCCTTGTATATTCTGGATATTATCGCCCTCTCAGATGAGTAGTTTGCAAATATGTTATCCCTTTTAAGAGGTTATTACTTCACTCTTGATTGTTTCTTTGTCTGTCCAGAAGCTTTTTAACTTAATATAGTCCACTTGTCTATTTTGTCTTTGTTGCCTGTACTTTTAATGTCTTAGCCATAAACTCTTTGCCTATATCAATATCCTGAAGAATTTTCCCCATGTTTTCTTCTAGTAGTTTTATAGTTTGGGATATTATGTTTAGTTTTTTAATCCATCTCAATGTGACTTTTGCATATACTGAGAGAAAGGGATCTAGTTTCCTTCTTCTGCATATGGTTATCCTGTTTTTCCAGCACCATTTATTAAGGAGAGTGTCCTTTCCCTAGTGTACATTCTTGGTGACTCTGTCAAAGATCAGTTGGTCCTAAATATGTGGATTTATTTCTGTGTTCTCTATTCTGTTTCATTGGTCTATGTGTCAATTTTTATACCAATACCATACTGTTTTGGTTACTATGGCCTTGTAATATATTTTGAAGTCAGGTAGTGTGATGCTTCCAGCTTTGTTCTTTTTGCTCATGATTGCTTTGGCTATTCGAGCTCTTTTTTTTTTCCATACAAATATTAGGGTTGTTTTGTCTATTTCTGTGAAAAATGGCATTGGTGTTTTGATAGGGATTGTCTTGAATCTGTAGATTGGTTTGGGCAATAGGGTTATTTTAATGGTATTAATTCTTCTGATCCATGAGCATGGAATGTCTTTCCATTTGCTTGTGTTCTCTTTAATTTCTTTCATCAATGTTTTATAGTTTTCCTCAAAGAGATCTTTCAATTCCTTGGTTAAATTTATTTGTAGATTTTTGAGAGATTATAAATGAGGTTACCTTCCTGATTTCTTTTTTAGTTATTTCATTATTGGTGTGTATAAATGCTACTAATTTTTTTTTTTTTTTTTTTGACAGAATCTCACTCAGTTGCCCAGGCTGGAGTGCAGTGGCATGATCTCGGCTTACTGCAACCTCCGCCTCCCGGGTTCAAGCAATTCTCCTACCTCAGCCTCCTGAGTAGCTGGGATTACAGACATGTGCCACCATGCCTGTCTAATTTTTGTATTTTTAGTAGAGACCGGGTTTCACCATGTTGGCCAGGCTGGTCTTGAACTTCTGACCTCAAGGGATCTGCCTGTCTCAGCTTCCCAAAGTGCTGGAATACAGTGCTACTGATTTTTATATGTTGATTTTGTATCT
The DNA here is from genome assembly GCF_028858775.2 of Pan troglodytes. NCBI lineage: Eukaryota > Metazoa > Chordata > Mammalia > Primates > Hominidae > Pan > Pan troglodytes. The sequence goes on from NC_072404.2 coordinate 138,695,831, forward strand.
TGCAACCTTATTGAATTCATCAAATCTAAGATTTTTTTGGTAGAGTCTGTTGGATTTCTAAATATAAGATCATGCCACTGGCAAAGAGGGACAATTTGAATTCCTCTTTTCCAGTTTGGATACCTTTTATATCTTTCTCTTACCTAATTGCTCTGGCTAGGACTTCCCGTACTATGTTAGATGGGAGTGGTGAAAGTAGACATTCTTATCTTGTTCCAATTCTTAGAGAAAGGGCTTTAACATTTCCCCATTCAGTATGAGATCAGCTGTGGGTTTGTCATATATGGCCTTTATAATTTTGAGGTATGTTTCTTCTATTTGTAATATGTTGAGAGTTTTTGTCTAGAGGGGATGTTGAATTTTATCAAATGCTTCTCCGTGTCTATTGAGAAGATCATACGGATTTTGTCCTTTACTCTGTTGATGTGATGTATTATGTTTATTGATTTGCATATGTTGAATCATCCTTAAATCCTTGACATACATCCCACTTGATCTTTTTGTGTGCTGTTAGATTTGGTTTGCTGGTATTTTTCTAGAGGATTTTTGCATCTATGTTCATCAGGGATATGAGCTTGTAGTTTTCTTTCTGTATTTTATGTCCTTGTCTGGTTTTGGTAACAGGGTAATGCTGGCATCGTAGAATGAGTAGGGGAAAATTCCCCCTTCCTCAATATTTGAAATAGTTTGAAAAGAATTGGTAGTTCTTCATACAATTATATGTTTGGTAAAATTTCTTCTTTATATTGTACATTTGGTAGAATTTGGCAGTAAATCCATCCAGTCCTGGGCTTTTCATTGTTGGGAAACTTTTTATTACTGATTCATTCTTGCTACTTATTATCAGTCCATTCAGGTTTTCTATTTCTTTCTGACTCATTCTTGTTAGATTTTATGTGTCCAGGAATTTATCTATATCCTCTAGGTTTTCCAGTTTGTTAGTGTATGGTTGTTCATAATAATATTTGATAATCTTTTGTATCTGTAGTTTCAGTTGTAATGCATTCTTCTTCATTTCTAATTTTGTGTATTTGGGACTTCTTTCTTGGATAGTGTAGCTCATGCTTATAAATTTTGTTTATCTTTTTGAAGAACCAACATTTTCTTTTGTCAACTAATTGTATTGTCTTTATAATATAGTCTCTATTTCATTTAGTTCTGCTCTAACATTTAACGTTTCTTTCTCTCTGCTAATTTTGGGTTTCGTTTATTCTTGCTTTTCTAGTTCCTTCAGGTGCATCATTAGATTGTTTATTTGAAAGAGATTGTCTTCCAGTGATGAGATTGTGGTGACTTTCATTTTCTTCTTTATATATTTTTTTATTTTCTGGATTGTTTGCAATTAGTGTACATTCCTTTTATAATGGGAAAAATTAAAGCTATCTCTATTTTTCAAAATAAATAGTCTCACATCTTTAGAAAATTTTTTGAAGATATTTATAGTTTATATATATAAGCAATTGGGAATGTAAAAAATGCCAAGATTTTAATATTTGATGATATCGAAGGATTGTTTCCACAGTTTTTAGATCTTGTTTTAACATCTAAATGTTAAATCTAAACATTTAAATGTAATGATATTGTGGTTATATAAATAACAGAGTCCTTTCATTTTAGGGATACATATGAAATGGTAGTGAATGAAACCAAATGACACCTGGGGTTTGCTTCCAATACAGAAGGAGAGTAAATATGAAACAGAATTGGCCATAAACTGATAATTATTGAATCTAAGTGATGGGAACATGGGAATTTGTCATGCTGTTTTGTTTGAAGTTCTCTGTACTGAAAAGTTAAGCATGTCACCATTTTGCATATTTTGATAGCAAGTTAATTTAACAAACACTGAATTCTTCTTCTTTTATGTTTATTTTATTTATTTATTTACTTATTTTGAGACAGAGTCTTGCTCTGTCACCCAGGTTGGAATGCAGTGGCACCGTCACAGCTTACTGTAGCCTCAGCTTACCGGGTAGCTGGGACTACAGGCACATGAAACCATACCCGTATTAAACCTTTTGAAATGTTTTTATTAGTCTGGTCAGTGTATCATCTAAGCAATTTTTATTATAGCATTTACCTTTCACTTTGTAGGTAATGATCTTATTCCAGGATGGGAAATTATTGGCGGAGACCTCAAGTTTGACTATGAACACAGCAGTCAATTATCTCTCATTCTATCTAGTAAAATTAGGCTGTAGTTGACATATCTAAAAGAAAACACATGACCTTTTACCTTAGAACCTGTAGAAATACTGACTAAATAATACTCAGCACCACGATCTGTGAATCATTATTCCTGCTTTGTAGTCTTGGCTCCACCTATCAAATTACATTCTTTTATGGGCATTCAGATGAATTGGTTTTGGAACATTGCTAATAACACTCACTTAAAGGAGAATGATGTGAATGGGTATTTAAAAAAATACTTTAGCCTTGACATAAAGCTTTAAATATTTAAAAGTATAATAATTAGTAATATGCTAAGCATATTTGATAACTATGATATCTGTTATTGACATGCTTCACACTGAAATATGAAGTTTGGAAGTTTGCTGTGTTGTAGGTATTGAGAAAACTTTGATAAGTGTTTCTGTTAAAAATATACTAATTCTTTAATGTGGCTCCTTGCAAAGCTTTCCAATATAAATTAGTTTCTTCCATCTTTTCTGTCATGGAAATAAGTGAGAACAACAAAGTCTGACATCTACCTGTCTTCCATAAATAACAAAGAGGAATGAACACAAAGACATTAAACTAAGAGGGACTGACTGCCATTTCAATTACAGTTGGCCCTTGAACAACGTGGGGGTTAGGAGCACTGCCCCTGTGCAGTCAAAATCCTGGCTTAACTTTTAACTTTCCCAGCACTTAACTACTAGTAGTATACTGTTGATCGGAAGCCTTACTAATAACATAAGCAGCCGATTAACACATATTTTGTATGTTTTATGTATAATATACTGTATACCTACAATGAAGTAAGTTAGAGAAAAGAAAATATTATTAAGAAAATCATAAGGAAGAGAAAATATATTTACTATTCACTAAGTGAAAGTGGATCATCACAAAGATCTTCATCCCCATTGTCTTCATGTTGAATAGGCTGAGCAGGATGAGAAAAACGAGAGGTTGGTCTTGTTTCAGAGGTGACAGAGGGGGAAGAAAATCCACCTATAAGTGGACACTTGCAGTTCAAACCCATGCTGTTTGAGAGTCAGTTGTCAACTGCACTTATAAACAATCCTATTCCACTCTTTTATTTTAAGTACCAGCTTGAAAAATCACTTGACTTTGAAGCTAGGATGAACATCTAAAATATTATGCTTATAGAGTTATTATTTTACTTTTCCTCTTTGATATTAGATGATATAAGCTGCTGGGTCATGTGAGCTTCCTCATTGCTTTGAGCAGAGAGTTGTAGATGGTCTACTTAAAAGAGAAACTTGGAATGACTTGTATATACCAAAGTTCTGCCATACAAATCCTATTCTTCGAATCTGAAGCTACTATTGACTGAATATCACAGAAGCAAACTTTAAGGTGCTTTGGAATTAGTGGTTATACATTTGTGCCAGTCTAGGCACATGCTTGCTCTTGGGCTCCCTTATTTGATAACCTTGGGTTTGTAGAAGGCCTGGCTAGAGATACTGCTACAGTCTATGGCTGCAAAGCAGTTACTCCTCATATAAAACCATCTAGTAAAAAGAGTTTTCTTGGGACCATGAGTTTATTACTATGGTACTCTAATCAGACAAATAAACCTTTTAACTACAATCATTAAATTCAGTCAATGATTCTGAGTAGCTGAGGCCCATGAACTGAGAACTTGGAAGTAGCTGATAAGCTATTTTAATTCTTTTTAATGCTGAAAATCTCTCCTTTTAGTACACTTCCTTTTAGTGTCCTATGATCTTTAACTATGGGGCTGCTTTACTGAACTTTGACCAAAAACAATTTTTTCTTTACCATCTCCATCATAGTGGCTGGTTTCATTGCCTTAAATATTATTTATATACCACGATTTTAATAATTAGTGACTGAAGATCCTAAGGGGGAAAATAACTATATAGTGATCTATATATCTATAAGAAAAGGTGACCATTTTACATTTGATTTGTTTTGTAATGTTCAATATTTCCATAGTCGTTTCTTTGAATTGGGATCCAATAAGATTAAAGTTTCCCTTCTATATTTCTGTTTTTCCCCTTACAACTTAATTGTTAAAGAAACTAATTTTTTTTTTTGTATCGTAGTTTGAACTTTGTAATTGTATCTCCTGGCATCATTTAACATGTTCCCGTGGAATCCATACTTACTATATTGACAGTTGATCTAAAAGCTTGAGCAGAATCAGGATTCATTTTTTTTTTGTCTAGAATACTTCATAGGTGTGGTTGTTTTTTGTCATCAAAGGCACATCATGTCCAATATTATCTCTTTTTATGATGTTACAGTCATTGATCATCATTTCCTAGCTGTAGTAATTAATAGATTGCATAATGATGATTCTTTACTTTTGTAATTTCTTTTTATTTATTAGCTGAAATTCCTTTATAAAAAGAAACATCTCTTTCAATGCTTGGTTAATCAGTGATATAATAGGAAAGGCAGGATAAATGATTTTTTTTCTTTCTTTCTTTGATAGTTTTCAACAATGACAAATTGAGTCTTTTTGTTTTGTTGCAGTATTAAAATACATTTTAAAATAATTTTCTAGTAACATTTGTATTATAAAAAGGTGGGATTTTTTAAAGCCCACGATGCATGAGGTTATTGCTTTGTTCTCTTGTGTACCTTAGCTCTCCTAAATAAATGTGTTCCCAATTAATAAAAGATAACAAAAGAGAAAATATAGAGATGAGCCAGATGTTACAGATAGTGTTTTCTTACTCTAAAAGCACTGGCGAAGACTGAGGATCTGAGCTTGTAATAAAGCTAAAAACATCCTTCTGGGGATTTAAAAAGGCAGAAAACTGCTTCCTCTTTACCTGTAACAGAATAGACAGCATTTTTTTAACCTGTCCATCTTGAAGATAAAAAATGAAGAGAGGCTATGGCCAAAACAAGGAGGACCCTGGGTGGCCAGTACTGATTCCTTAAGGTCCCTTCCTGCTCCCTAATGTGCTCCTAGTGTCTTGTAAAAGGTATGCTGCTCAGCATTCCCGAATGCATATACAGCCAGGGTCTTGGCTATATGTAGTTCTATTGGGTCACAAGAAGGACACTTTTTCATCTGTGTCTGACAGGAGACAAACCTAACCACGCTTCTGGCTTCCTCAGATTCTTTAATACGTTGCCACCTCTAATGGTATAAACCACAATTCCATAACTTGCCATTCAAGACTACTATAAACTGGCCTACCTAACCATCCTAACTAGTATCCACTATATTTCTTCTACCACTTTTCTACCAGACTGCCTATAGTCTAGAAGAAAACAACCAAATTTCTCTTTCCTGATTATACTTGCACTCTCCTTTCCATGTGTTGCTCATGCTGCTTCACTTTCCTATTTCTCAAACTCCTTTCCACCAATTGCTATCTCTGATACCTCCACCTTTGAGCCACAATAAATATTCTCTTCTGTGGTAGGTAGAAAAAGGCCTCCACATGTGCCAACATCCTAATCCCTGGAACCAGAGAATATGTTACTTTGCATGGCAAAGGGGAATTAAGGTTGCAAATTGCATTAAGGTTGCTAAACAATCGACCTTGAAATAGAGAGATTATGCTGAATTATCCAGGCAGGCTCAATGTAATCACAAGTCTTACAAAGTGAAAGAGGGAAGCAGAAGAGTAGGTCAGAGTGATGTGACATGAAAAGTACTTGACCCATCATTACTGGCTTTGAAAATGAAGAGAACCATGAGCCAAAGAATGGAACAGCTTCTTGAAGGCAGAAAGGAAACAGATTCTCCTGTAGAGACTCCAGGAAGGAATACAGACCAATGAATACCTCCATTTTCGCCCAGTAAAATCAGTGTTGGACTTCTAACATATAGAATTGTAAATAATAATAATAATAATAATAATACATTGTCTTGGTTTAAGCCACTGAGTTTGCTGTAATTTGTTACAGCAGCCATGGAAAGCTAATACACCCTCTATTTTGTTCACATAGTATTTTATGGAATTATTATATTTGTGGAGTTGGAGGCAGTAAATGTACTGCTTCAGAAAAAGATGACACCTGGATACAAATTTCTGCTCTGCTACTTGTAAGTTGTATGATCTTAGGCAATTAAAGGAATTTATCTGACCTTCACTCACATCAGGCCATCCATAACCTTTCATTGCACATAGTTCCTCTTGTTTGAGGTATTTATAACAATTATAATTACATAATCAATTGAGTGTTTAATTAAATGTCTGTCTCTCCCTTGAGGTAATGGGCTCCCCAAGGGAAGGAGCCCTATCTTGTCAATTATGTACTTCTATCCCTTTCACAAAGCCACTTAAAAAGCATTTGCCAATTGAAAGGATTTGAATAAATTTCCTACTTTAGGAATGACATAGACAATATTGCCAAATAAGATATTAACATATTCAGAATGTATAAATGAATTTACTGAATCAGTATAATAGCAGATATTAGGGAACCATTCATTACTCAAGAGATTTCCTAATCTCCTCTTTCAACCTCTATTCTCTAAGGTATTTCATTTTTTGGTCTTTCCCCCTCCATTTTGTTTTCCTGATGAGTAAGTATTTTCCTGTCATCAAGAACTGATGAAGTTTTCAGAACTGCAGGTAAGGCCTCCCAGGGCATCTATACCTTTGTAGGCTCCGTGTGAATCTAGGGTCTGCTACTCATGTTTATGGGTAAAAAATATAAATTTAATATAATAAGCTCTTGGGAATGGATGAAGGCTAATCAATAAAAAAGCCATCCACTAATTTATAAGGTAAACTATAAAAGGAAGAACATTTTTTCCCTACACTGGATCTCACTTTCTTTACCCAGCAGAATTTTTACTTGGGAAAAATGTTTTGAGTTGAAAAAAAAAAGTGGACAACATACAAGTACTATGTACTTAACTTATAAATACAAAGCATATATAGAGGATACTCTTACAAGCTAACCTATATACAATACTTTATGTAAGTAATATGCATAAAAGAATGATTCTAGAGAGGGGAGGCAAAGCAAGATGGCCAAAGAGAACCCTCCAGTGATTGTCCCCACCAAAAACAGGAATATCAAATTGAAAAAATATCCACACAAGAAAGAACTATATGAGAACCAAAAATCAGGTGAATAATCACAGTATCTGATTTTGACATGACATCAAGAAAAGAGGCATGGATTAGGGTTACAAAGACCGTCTTGGATTCCCAACACTACTACTCCTCCATCCCCTGGCAGTGCTGTGTGTCATAGAGAGAGAATCTGTATGCTTGGGGGAGGGAGAGTAAAGTGATTATGGGACTTTGCATTGGAACCCAGTGCTGCTCTATCACAGTGGAATGCAACACATGACAGAATTCAACCAGCAGCCATGGAGACAGTAATTAGACCAGCCCTAGCCAGAGGGAATTATCCATCCCAGTGATGAGTTCTGGATAGCCTCACTATCACAAGCTAAAGTGCTCTGGCTTCCTAAATAAAGCTGAAAGGTAGTCTAGGCCACAAGTACTGCAACTCCTGGGCAAGTACAGGTTCTGTGCTGGACTTGGAGCCAGTGGACTTGGGGTACATGTAATCAAGTGAGACACAGCTGGGGTGGCCAAGGAAGTGCTTGCATCACCCCTCCCCTAACTCCAGGCAACATAGCTATAACTCTGGGAGTGACTCCTTCTGCTTGAGGGAAGAAGAGGGAAGAGTAATGAGACGTTTGTATTATAACTTGAATGTCAGCTCAGCCACAGTAAAATAAAGCACCAAGCAGGGTCCTGAGGCCCTCATTTTAGGTCATAGCTGCCAGATATTTCTAGACTCACCCTGGGCCCGGAAGAAACCTGAAGGCAAGGACTCAGTCCTGGCAGAATTTATCACTTGCCAACTAAAAAGTTCTTGGGCCTTGAATAAACATTAGCAGTAGCAAGGCAGTAGTTGCTACAGGCCTGACATGGTGGTGGTCACAGGCAGAGGCATCTGCTTGAGGAAAGGAGAGGAAAAAGTAAAGGGACTTCGTTTTGTACCTTGGGTACCAGCTCAGCCACAGTAAAATGAAGCACCAAACAAATTCCTAAAGCTCCGAATTCCAGACCGTAGCTCCTGGATGGCAATTCTACACCAATCCTGGATGAGAAGGGAACCTACTCCCCTGAAGGGAAAGACCTAATCCTGGCAGGATTCATCGCCTGCTGACCGAGAGCCCATTGGGCCTTGAATAAACATTGGCAGTATACAGATAGTAGTCACCATGGACCTTGGGTGAAACCCAGTACCATGCTAGCTTCAGGTGTGACCCAGCATAGTCCCAGTGGCGGTGGCCACAGAAGTACTTACATCACCCCTCTTCCAACTCCAGGCAGCTCAGCACAGAAAGAGAGAGACTCTGTTTGTTGGGAGAAAAGTAAGGAAAGAGAACAAGAGACTCTGGTAATCAAGGGAATTCTTAATCTTACTCAAGACTACCAAGGTGGTACCTCTACAAGTCTGCAAGAACCACAGTGTAACTGGGCTTGGGGAAACCCCCTAATACACATATGGCTGCAGTGGCCAAAGACGTGGATCACAACACTTAATTTCCTTTGAATATCTGGAAAGCCTTCCCAAGAAGGATGGATACAAAGAAACCCAGACTGCAAAGATTTGAATCAATACCTAGGTCTTGAATGCCAAGACATTGACAAATATCCACAAGCATCAAGACCATCTAGGAAAACAGGACCTCACCAAACAAACTAAATAAGGCACCAGTAACAAATCTCAGAGTGACAGAGATATATGACCATTCAGACAGGGAGTTCAAAACAGCTGTTTTGAGGGAAGCTCAATGAAATTCAAGATAACACAGAGAAGGGATTCAGAATCCTATCAGATAAATTTAACAAAGGGAGAAATAATTTTGAAAAAGAAATTTGGGAGCTGAAAAAGTCAACTGACAAACTGAAGAATGGATTAGAGTCTCTCAACAGCAGCAGTGATCAAGCAGAAGAAAGAATCAGTGAGCTTGAAGACAGGCTGTTTGAAAATATACAGTCAGAGGAGATAAAACAAAAAATAATAAAAAGGAATGAAGATTGCCTACAAGATCTAGAAAACAGCCTCCAAAGGACAAAATCTAAGAGTTATTGGCCTTAAGGAGGAGATAGATAAATTAGGATAGAAAGTCTACTCAAAGACATAATAACAGAGAACTTTCACTTCCTATTAGAATATGTCAATACTCAAGTACAAGAAAGTTATAGCACACCAAGCAGATTCAGTTCAAGTAAGAGTACCTCAAGACATTTAGTAATCATACTCCCTAAGGTCAAGAATAAAGAAAGGATCCTAAAAGCAGCAAGAGAAAGGAAACAACATAAAAAAGAGCTCCAATACATCTGGCAGCAGACTTCTCAGTAGAAACCTTACAGGCCAGGACAGGGTGACATGATATATGTAAAGTGTTGAAGAAAAAAAACCTTTTATTCTAGAATATTATGTCCAGTGAAAATATCCTTCAAACATTATAGAGAAATAAAGACTTTCCCAGACAAAGAGAAGCTGAGGAATTTCATTAAACCAGACCTGTCCTATAAGAAATGCTAAAGGGAGTTCTTCAATCTGAAAGTAAAGGGCATTTATGAGCAATAAGAAATCATGTGAAGGTACAAAACTCGCTGGTAATAGTAAGTACACAGAAGAACACAGAATATTACAACACTGTAATTGTGGTGTGTAAACTATCTTAAGTAGGAAGACTAAAATATGAATCTATCAAAAATAATAACTACAACAACTTTTTAAACACGAAGATAGTATTGTCAGGACCAGCTTGAAACAAGAAAAAGTTGAAAAGCAAGGGAAATGAAGTTGAAGTATACAATTTCTTTATTATTATTATTATACTTCAAGTTCTGGGGTACATGTGCAGAACGTGCAGGTTTGTTATATATACATGTGCCATGGTGGTTTGCCGCACCCATCAACCTCTCATCTACATTATGTATTTCTCCTAATGCTATCCTTCCCCCAGCCCCTCACCCCCTGACAGGCCCCGGTGTGTGATGTTCCCCTCCCTGTGTCCATGTGTTCTCATTGTTCAACTCCCACTTATGAGTGAGAACATGCAGTGTTTGGTTTTCTGTTCTTATGTTAGTTTGCTGAGAATGATGGTTTCCAGTTTCATCCATATCCCTGCAAAGAACATGAACTCATCCTTTTTTATGGCTGCATAGTATTACATGGTGTATATGTGCCACGTTTTCATTATCCAGTCTATCATTGATGGGCATTTGGGTTGGTTCCAAGTCTTTGCTATTGTGAACAGTGCCGCAATAAACATATGTGTGCATGTGTCTTTATAATAGAATGATTTATAATCCTTTGGGTATATACCCAGTAATGGAATTGCTGGGTCAAATGGTATTTCTAGTTCTAGATCATTGAGGAATTGCCACACTGTCTTCTACAATGGTTGAACTAATTTACACTCCCACCAACAGTGTAAAAGCGTTCCTATTTCTCCACATCCTCTCCAGCATCTGTTGTTTCCTGACTTTTTAATTCCTGACTATTTCTCCACATCCTCTCCAGCATCTGTTGTTTCCTGACTTTTTAATAGGTTGCCTGTTCATGCTGATGATGGTTTCTTTTACTGTGCAAGAGCTCTTTAGTTTAATTAAATCCCATTTGTCTATTTTGGCTTCTGTTGCCATAGCTTTTGGTGTTTTAGTCATGAAGACTTTGCCATGCCTATGTCCTGAATGGTATTGCCTAGGTTTTCTTCTAGGGTTTTTATGGTTTTAGATCTTACATTTAAGTCTTTAATCCATCTTGAGTTAATTTTTGTATACGGTGTAAGGAAAGGATCCAGTTTCAGTTTTCCACATATGGCTAGCCAGTTTTCCCAACACCATTTATTAAAGAGGGAATCCCTTCCCAATACTTGTTTTTGTCAGGTTTGTCAAAGATCAGATGGTTGTAGATGTGTGGTGTTATTTCTGAGGCCTCTGTTCTGTTCCATTTGTCTATATATCTGCAGTATAGAGTTTTTACTAATTTTCTTTGTTTTTGCAATCAGAGTTAAGTTGTCATCAGTTTAAAATAATGGCTTATAAGATGTTATTTGCAAGCTTTATGGTAACCTTAAATAAAAATACCTACAACAGATACACAAAAAATGCAAAGCAAAAAATTAAAACACATCACCAGAGAAAATCACTTTCACAAAAAGAAAGACAGGAAGGAAAGGAGGAAAGGAGGAAAGAAGTAAAGACCACAAACCAAGCTGAAAACAAATAACATAATGGCAAGAGTAAGCCTTTATTTATCATTAATAACATTGAATGTAAATAGACTAAGCTTTCCAATCAAAAGACATAGACTAACTGAATGGATCAAAAAAATAAGACCCACTGATCTCTTGCCTACAAGTAACACACTTCACCTACAAAGAGACACACGGATATGATAGCGAATTCCATTTGCGTGGAATATCTTTTTCTATCTCTTATAAATAAGAGATAGAAAGTTCTATTTATAAGAGATAGAAAATAAGAGAAAATAATAAGAAAATAAGAGATAAGAAATAAGAAAATAAAGATATAGAAAAAGATATTCCATGCAAATGGAAAACAAAAAAGAGGAGGAATAGCTATACTTATATCAGACAAAATAACTTTCAAGACAAAACTATAAAAAGGGACAAAAAAAGGTCATTATACAATGATAAAGGGGTCAGTTCAGTAAGAGGTATAACAATAGTAAATATATATGTGCCCAACACTGGAGCACTCAGATACATAAGGCAAATATTAGAGTTAAAGAGAGAGATAGACCCCAATGCAATAACAACTGTAAAATGCAATACCCCACCCACAGCATTAGGCAGATCATGCAGACAGAAAATCAACAAGAAAACATTGGTTTTAATCTGAACTATAAACCAAATGGACCTAATAGATATTTACAGAACACTTCATCCAGTGGCTGCAGAAAACACATTCTTCTCAGCACATGGATTATTGTCAAGAATAGGCCACATATGAGGACACAAAACAAGTTGTAATAATTTCAAAAACATTGAAATAATATCAAGCATCTTCTCTGACCACAATGGAATAAAACTAGAAATCAATGACAAGAATAATTTTGGAAACTACACAAACACATAAAAATTAAACAATATGCTCCTGAATGACCAGTGAGTCAATGAAAGAAATTAGGAAGGAAATTTAAAACTTACTTAAAACAAATGAAAATAAAAACACAACATACAAAAACCTGTGGGATACAGCAAAAGCAGTACTAAGCAGAAAGTTCATAGCAGTAAGCACCTACATCAAAAAAGTAGAAAAACTTTAAACAACCCAATGATGCATCTTAAAGAACTAGAAAAGCGAGAGCAAACCAAATCCAAAATTAGTAGAAAAAAGAATAAATAAAGGTCATAACAAAAATAAATGAAATTGAAACCCCTTCAAAATAAAAGATAAACGAAATAAAAATTTGACTTTCAAAAAAACTATAATTGACAAATCTTTCACCAGACTAATAAAATAAGAGAGAAGAGCCAAATAAAGTAAATCAGAGTTGTAAAAGGAGAGACTACACCTGATACAATATAAGTTAAAAGCATTAGAAGAGGCTACTATGAACAACTCCATGAAAATAAGTTGGAAAATCTAGAAGAAATAAACAAATTCCTAGACATATACAACCTACCAAGATTGAATCAGGAAGAAATCCAAAACCTGAACAGACCAATAAAAAGTAATGAGATTGAAGCCATAATAAAAAATCTCCCAGCAAAGAGACGCCCAGGACCCAATAGCTTCAATGCTAAATTTTACCAAACATTTAAAGAAATAATACAAATCCTATTCAAACTACTCCAAAAAATAGAGGAGAGAATATTTCCAAACTCATGGTACATTGCCAGTATTACCTTGATATCAAAACCAGACATAGACACATCAAAAAAAAGAAAACTACAGGGCAGTATCCCTAGTGAACATTGATGGAAAAATCCTCAACAAAATATTAGCAAACCAAACTCAACAAAATATTGAAATGATCATTAATCACGAGCAAGTGGGATTTATCCCAGGGATCCAAGGATGGTTCAACATATGCGAATCAATGAGATATATCATATCAATAGAATAAAGGACAAAAAGCATATGATCATTTCAATTGATGTTGAAAAAGCATTTGATGAGATTCAGCATCCCTTCATGATAAAAACCCCCCAAAAAACTGGGTTTAGAAGGAACATGCCTCAACACAATAAAAGCTGTATAAAACAGACCCACAGCTGGCATCATACTGCATGGGGAAAAACTGAAAGCTTTTCCTTTAAGATCTGTTTCAAGACAAGGTCGCCCACTTTCAACACTGTTATTCTACATAGTACTAGAAGTCTTCCTCACTAGAGCAATCAGACAAGAGAAAGAAATAAAAAGCATCCAGATTAGAAAGGAAGAAGTCAAATTATCCTTGTTTACAGATGATTAGCTTATATTTGAAAAAACTCAAAGACTCCACCAAAAAAAACTAGTAGAACTGATAACAAATCAAATAAATTTGCAGGATACAAAATCAATATACAGAAATCAGTAGCACTTTTATAGGCCAATAGAAATATAAGAAAGAACTCAGGAAGGTAACCTCATTTACAATAGTTACAAATAAAATATCTAGGAATAAATTTCACCAAAGAAGTGAAAGAGCTGTATAATGAATATCATAAAACATTGATGCAAGAAACTGAAGAGGACACAAAATTGGTAAGATATTCCATGTTCATGAATTGGAAGAATCAACACTGTTAACATGTCCATACTACCCAAAACAATCTACAGATTCAACATAATCCTTATAAAACTATAAGTAACAGTCTTCACAAAAATAGAAAAACAAATCCTAAAATTTATACAGAACCACAAAAGACCCAGAATAGATATACCTATCCTGAGCAAATGAATAAAACAGGAGGAATCACTTCACCTGACTTCAAATTATACTACAGAGCTATAGTAACCAAAACAGCATGGTACTGGCATAAAAACAGACACTTAGTCTAATAGAACAGAAGACAGAACCCAGAAACAAATGCACACATTTACAGTGAACTCATTTTCTACAAAGGTGCCAAGAACATACACTAGTGAAATGACTGTTTCTTCAATAATTGGTGCTGGGAAAATGGATATCCATATGCATAAGAATGAAACTAGATCCTATTTCTTGCCATATACAAAAATCAAATCAAAATGGATTAAAGACTTGAATCTAAGACCTCAAACTATGAAACTACTAATTAAAACACAAGAGAAATGGTCCAAGATATTGCACTGGGCAAGGATTTCTTGAATAATACCCCATAAGCATAGGGTTATGCAAAAATGGACAAAGCAAACCAAAGCAAAAATGGACAAATGAGATCACATCAAGTTAAAAACCTTCTGTACCACAAAGGAAACAATCAACAAAGTGAAGATACAACCAAAAGAATGGGAGAAAATATTTGCAAACTACCCATCTGACAAGGGATTAATAAGCAGAATATAAGGAGTTCAACTCAATAGAAAAAAAGAATCTAGTATTCCAATTTAAAAAATAGGCAAAATGTATGAATACACATTCCTCAAAAGAAAACATGCAAGTGGAAAACGTATATGGAAAAGAAAAGGTGCTCAACATCATTGATATCACAGAAATGAAAATCAAAACTACAACAAGATATTTTCTCACCCCAGTTAAAATGGCTTTTATCTCAAAGACAGGCAATAACAAATGCTGGCAAGGATAAGAAGAAAAAGAAACCCTTGGAAACTGTTGCTGGAAATGTAAATTAGTACAACCACTATGGAGAATGGTATGGAGATTCCTAAAAAAACTAAAAATAGAACTACATGTGATCCAGCAATCTCACTGCTAGGTATATACCAAAAGAAAAAAATCAATATTTTGAAGAGATATCTGCACTCCCATATTTATTGCAGCACTGTACACAACAGCCAAGATTTGGGAGCAACCTAAGTATCTACCAAAAAACAAATGGATAAAGAAAATTTGGTACATATACACAATGGAGTATTATTCAGCCATTTAAAAAGGGAGATCCTATTATTTGCAATGTGGATGGAACTGGAGGACATTATATTAAGTGAAATAAGCCAGGCACAGAAAGATAAATTTCACATGTTCTCACTCATTTGTGGAAGCTAAAAATAGATCTAATTTCCAGTCAACAAATACTTAACTCTGTAGTCATTCTCTAGAAAGTTCTATCATAAATAGAGCTCATAGAGCTAAAGAGTAGATGATGGTTACCAGAGGTTAGAAAGAGTGGTAGTGAGGCAGTGGGGATAGTTAATGGGCACAAAAAGATAGTACCCATTTATATTTTACACGAGTAAAATATAGTATTTGATAGCACAACAGGGTGACTACAGTCTAATAATTTATTGTACATTTAAAAATAACTAAAAGAGTATAATTGGAATGTTTGTAACACAAAGAAATGTTGAATACTTGAGGTGGATACCCCCATTTACCCTGATGTGATCATTATACATCATGTGCCTGTAATAAAACATTTAATGTACCTCATAAATATATACACCTACCATACAAATTAAAAAAAAAATTAAAGAACGATTTTAACTTCTATTTGAATTCATCTAGAATGGGTAGTGATCAGTTATAAGGACACCCTCAATATTACCAGTTTTTAAAATGTTATAACAATGTCAACTTTAACACTGTACATCTTGTCTTTAAATCTTAAGGACCTATTTTTCAATCAACAAATACTTAACACTACAGGCATTCTCTAGAAAGCTCTATCACAAAATAGATCCCTGCAGAGCTCTTGAAATAGGCCCTGTTAAGACCACTAGTATTAGAAAAGAAGTCTATAGAACATTCCAGCGATTCATTGCTCTTTGTTTTTGAAGTTCTAGCCTTAAACTAAGCCCAGCCTTCAAAAAACCACATGATTTGTCCCCAGGAACTCTAAGTCTCCATTGAAACAATTTACTTTCATTGTGTTGAGCCCTCAGCTGCTGTGAAGTTTGTCTGTAAAGAACAATTATGTGAAAAATGTGTCAACATCCTCTCTAAAAGAAAATAGATCATGTTGCTTATACTGTTCATTATGTTTTTACAGTCCCAGAGGCCTGAATTATCAACCAGATTCACATAAGAGTCTTCCTCAGCCTCAAACTTAATGATTCACAAAGAATTCAAAACAATGGTGCCAGTAGCATGAATGTCAAGAAGACCTCAAACATCAAATGCAGTTTTCAGAATACCCTTTTCTGAACTGGGTTCATTTGCTTTCAATTATATCATCTAATCAGGTGCCAGTCAAGTTAACACAGGGAAACCACTGAGTTTGGGATCTTGTAAAATTATGTATTTCATTAATAACATAGTCCTGTTCTGGCTATATAACTAAATCCCACTCTTCATCACAGCTGCAGCATATAAATCCATAAATTTCAGATTCCTTTATAATAATCAAAGTAGACAAATTAGGTATACGTTTGTAAAAGCTTTTCTGTAAGTCCTTCCTTTTTATCTTTTAGCCTGTGTATTCCATCAGTCAATGTTTGCAAAGATTCAGATATATGTTCCCTCAGGTATTCCAGAGGTGAAAGGAAACTCATTACAGACCCACTATTAAATCTTTCCGGCCCCGCACGCCCGCCGAGGCTCGGGGCTCGGGCCGGGCTCCGCGCGGAGTTGCAGCGGTGGCCGGATGCCAAGTGTAAGTGATTTTTTATCAAGCAGAAATGCATCGAACAACGAGAATCAAGATCACTGAGCTAAATCCCCACCTGATGTGTGTGCTTTGTGGAGGGTACTTCATTGATGCCACAACCATAATAGAATGTCTACATTCCTTCTGTAAAACGTGTATTGTTCGTTACCTGGAGACCAGCAAGTATTGTCCTATTTGTGATGTCCAAGTTCACAAAACCAGACCACTACTGAATATAAGGTCAGATAAAACTCTCCAAGATATTGTATACAAATTAGTTCCAGGGCTTTTCAAAAATGAAATGAAGAGAAGAAGGGATTTTTATGCAGCTCATCCTTCTGCTGATGCTGCCAATGGCTCTAATGAAGATAGAGGAGAGGTTGCAGATGAAGATAAGAGAATTATAACTGATGATGAGATAATAAGCTTATCCATTGAATTCTTTGACCAGAACAGATTGGATCGGAAAGTAAACAAAGACAAAGAGAAATCTAAGGAGGAGGTGAATGATAAAAGATACTTACGATGCCCAGCAGCAATGACTGTGATGCACTTAAGAAAGTTTCTCAGAAGTAAAATGGACATACCTAATACTTTCCAGATTGATGTCATGTATGAGGAGGAACCTTTAAAGGATTATTATACACTAATGGATATTGCCTACATTTATACCTGGAGAAGGAATGGTCCACTTCCATTGAAATACAGAGTTCGACCTACTTGTAAAAGAATGAAGATCAGTCACCAGAGAGATGGACTGACAAATGCTGGAGAACTGGAAAGTGACTCTGGAAGTGACAAGGCCAACAGCCCAGCAGGAGGTATTCCCTCCACCTCTTCTTGTTTGCCTAGCCCCAGTACTCCAGTGCAGTCTCCTCATCCACAGTTTCCTCACATTTCCAGTACTATGAATGGAACCAGCAACAGCCCCAGCGGTAACCACCAATCTTCTTTTGCCAATAGACCTCGAAAATCATCAGTAAATGGGTCATCAGCAACTTCTTCTGGTTGATACCTGAGACTGTTAAGGAAAAAAATTTTAAACCCCTGATTTATATAGATATCTTCATGCCATTACAGCTTTATAGATGCTAATACATGTGACTATCGTCCAATTTGCTTTCTTTTGTAGTGACATTAAATTTGGCTATAAAAGATGGACTACATGTGATACTCCTATGGACGTTAATTGAAAAGAAAGATTGTTGTTATAAAGAATTGGTTTCTTGGAAAGCAGGCAAGACTTTTTCTCTGTGTTAGGAAAGATGGGAAATGGTTTCTGTAACCATTGTTTGGATTTGGAAGTACTCTGCAGTGGACATAAGCATTGGGCCATAGTTTGTTAATCTCAACTAACGCCTACATTACATTCTCCTTGATTGTTCTTGTTATTATGCTGTTTTGTGAACCTGTAGAAAACAAGTGCTTTTTATCTTGAAATTCAACCAACGGAAAGAATATGCATAGAATAATGCATTCTATGTAGCCATGTCACTGTGAATAACGATTTCTTGCATATTTAGCCATTTTGATTCCTGTTTGATTTATACTTCTCTGTTGCTACGCAAAACCGATCAAAGAAAAGTGAACTTCAGTTTTACAATCTGTATGCCTAAAAGCGGGTACTACCGTTTATTTTACTGACTTGTTTAAATGATTCGCTTTTGTAAGAATCAGATGGCATTATGCTTGTTGTACAATGCCATATTGGTATATGACATAACAGGAAACAGTATTGTATGATATATTTATAAATGCTATAAAGAAATATTGTGTTTCATGCATTCAGAAATGATTGTTAAAATTCTCCCAACTGGTTCGACCTTTGCAGATACCCATAACCTATGTTGAGCCTTGCTTACCAGCAAAGAATATTTTTAATGTGGATATCTAATTCTAAAGTCTGTTCCATTAGAAGCAATTGGCACATCTTTCTATACTTTCTATACTTTTCTCTAATAATACATGTTTACTTTAAAAATTGTTGCAGTGAAGAAAAACCTTTAACTGAGAAATATGGAAACCGTGTTAATTTTCCATTGGCTATGATGGAATTAATATTGTATTTTAAAAATGCATATTGATCACTGTAATTCTAAAACAATTTTTTAAATAAACCAGCAGGTTGCTAAAAAAAAAAAAAAAAATCTTTCCCTC
This sequence comes from Pan troglodytes, assembly GCF_028858775.2. NCBI lineage: Eukaryota > Metazoa > Chordata > Mammalia > Primates > Hominidae > Pan > Pan troglodytes. The sequence goes on from NC_072404.2 coordinate 138,714,855, forward strand.
CCATTTCCTATATTAGGATCCCTGGAATAAACAAACTCTAAGAATCGGCAGTAGAAAAAAGTTTCTCTCTCTGAAAAAGCTGATGGGCTTATTTTAACTGACAATGAGAATTACATAACTCAATGCATTTCCCTCTTTAGATTCTACAATATCATGCATAAAATGAGTATATAGTCTTTAAACTGTTTATATTCAATGTTTTATTTGTACCTGTATGTATTTGCCTTTGGAAATTGACCTTTTATTTCAAGCAATCTCAAATCATTTGGGGGATAAATATAAAGAGCTAAAATTTGTATGTTTATCTAGAAAAAAATTACAATAAGCTTTCTTTTTCCTTCATAAAAGATATTGTATCTATAGGCATCATTGACAAAAAGACTTCTGATGGCAATAGTATTTGTTTTCCACCTCTGCTTCTTCATCCTTTTACACTTCCTTATCACAACTAGAATTTATACACATCGTGGTTAAAGGTCACGTAACTTAGTTCCTATTTTTGGAGATATTTTTCTACCACATTTCCCAAGCTAAAGCTCTCTGAGCTAACTGTAATGAACCCTGCACTGCAAACCCAGGGACCTTAATCAGCTGTTGCCTATTCACTCCTTCTGAAGTTCCAAAGTTCCTGAACAGTGAAAGGCTTAAGGGAACAGAAATTCTAATCCATGAAACTTGAATAGCTCTCATGGGCTGACAGCATGATCATCATGCTGAGAGAAGGAATGAAGAGTGAAGGCTACCAGTGGTTGCACAAGAGAGGGAAAAGGAATAGTGAGAATAGGTGTTGTATTTTATGATTAGGTAAAGCAATTAAAGGGAAACAGACTATCAAAAAGAAAAAAAGACCAAGATTGACTCCAAGCATATAATGAAATTTTTCTCTTTTACTTAGGTATGTCAAGTACCTAAGTAAATTATAAATTTACTTAGAATTATAAAATATTGAGATTAAAGGGACTTTAAAAATCGTTTTATCCAACCTCTTCATTCAAACAAATTTAAGATCAAGTTGGAAAGAGAAAGACTGAATATAGTGGCAAAGCAAATCTTCTTTTCCTTTTCTCTCCAAATTTCTTATTTTTCTTTTGAATTTATTTATGGCTTTTCTTTGCTGCATCCCATTTTGGAGGTCAAATTTATCAGTCTTTTCCTTAATAACTTCAAGAATATTAGTTAGGAGAGGGTTTTTTTTTTTCATTTCAGTTTATAGAAGAATTCACTTATTTTTAGTCCATGTAGAGTTTTTTGTGTTTTCATTTTAAAAACTCAGGTCTCTAATTAATTAGAAGAGTTATTCTTGTTAACTCCTCTAATTAATTTGAATTAAGAGCCCACTTTCATCTTTTTTCAATGTTTCTCTAGTAAACTAACACCACTTGTTGAAAAGTTTATGTTTTCCCCAATTATTTAAAACACAGAAACTGTTATATACATTTGGGTCTATTTTTGGATTTTTGATTGTGCCTTTGGGCTGTCAGTCCATTCATGTGCCAATCTATATTGATTTAATTTAGAAGCTATACAGTATGTTATCATATGTATTAGGGCTACCTTTCTCATTTCCTATTGCCCCTTTTTATTGTATTTTTTTTCTTCATAGCCATTTGAGCTTCATAGTTTTTGTATAGACTTTATAATAAATTTATCTGTTTTTTAAAACTTGGGTTTTTTTTGAGTTCTTATGTAGAATTGATATCTTTGTGATGCTTATTTATTCTAAGAATATAGAATACCTTTCCATTTGTCCAAATATAATGTCATATGTTTCGTAAGTGTTTTAATGTTTTCCTTGTACCTTGTGTGCGTTTAACTTTACACTTTCTTTTATTATTTTCTGGTTGTTCTATTCATTCGGAGCATTCAAATTTTCATTCTAACCTTCCGTCTTTATTCTCATCTTTGTTTTAGTTTTAGATGTTACAATTAAATATATGCAGCAATAATTGCCAGCAGTCCTTGTACTGAAATTATCTCTTAATTGGATGAATACTTTTCTCTATCAAATTTCTTAAGAAGAACTTGTGAGTAAAATATGAACTGACTTCTTACATGGTTAAAATCAGTTTTCAGTAGTTGTGAAAATTGAAGGACAGTATATAAAACCCTTGGTTCACACATTGTTTCTTGGAAATGTTATTCTACTTTTATCTAACATTATATGCTGACAATTTCCAACCTGAGTTTTAAAATTTCTTATTTGTAGTTGTCTTTCATATCTGCAATTATTTGTTTAATTATGCTCAATTCATGTTTCAGTATTGTGTTACAATTTCCCTTTGATTTGTGACTTTTTCTCAGGACAAGGCAATTGTCATTATTTTACAGAACTCTTCCATTTTCTTTTCCTTTCTTTTTTTAGAAGAGTGAACAAGTAAATAGTGCTCACCATCTCCTCTAGAGCAGGATAAGAGATGTTTCAGTATCAAAGTAAAATGTGCCACAATTTCCCATTATTACTGAATGGTAGCACTTTGCCTCTCTTACGACTTGATTTTCTCTTCCTGGGACTCAGATGTCTCTTTGCTATCAAGTAAACCTTCTGGCTACTTGTCCATTACCTATTTTCAGTTATGTTTTCTAATGCTGTCTTCAGTATCAGAAATGATGAGAAATTGAGCATTTCTCCCTTGGAGAATATAAGTTGGCCCTATCTTGCTAGCCGAGTCCTACATATCCAAAATCAATAACCTCAGTTTCTTCCCACATTCCCTAAGACTTAAAGAATAATTAGAATGCTGTAAATCAGTGTGGTACCAGATGCACCCCAGCAAATGATAGCTCTTGGAATAGCATCTGAAATGATAATGTGTACTCACTTGGAATTCAGAAATGAAAATGTCCCAGTGCCTTGCTTTATTACTGAAGGGAATCAGTCTTACACCACAGCAATTGCCTGTTCCCACCAGCTGACAATGAAATGAATACACTGTAGGAGCTGAGATGATTGTGGCATTAAACTTAGCAGCCTCTCCATGATCCTGCAAGACTGCTACTGAATCTAAACTAAATCAGTTCTGAGAAGAGTCTGTATAGAACTTGTTCATCATTTGAAATCTGGAGGGGGAAAATGAGTAAAATCAAATGAGTTAGAAAAGACATTATCAACTAAGAGACAGCTCAGGGATGTTTTAGATCAGGCTGAGAAAATAGGACAGAAACAGCCAAACAGCCTGAGGAGAGTTGACATCATCTGCGAAAATCTAAGAGATTGTTTTATTACTGTCATCAGTTGTGATTATGATAATAATAGTGATCTGGTGTGCAGTGAACACAAAACAATGCAGTAGCAACAGGACTGGCTGTATATAAAAAAAGGAATAATATAGATTTTCTGACTGGTAAGCTTGGCATCTAAGTTACCCAGACTATAACCAGAGCAGGGACATCGAGGAAATTGAGTAAATGCCTGAGATAGGGCAAGCATCTGCATATATTATGACATTGGTCTTACTTAGTCCTTTAATCTTTCACTTAGAAGGGTAATGAATGAGGGAAAGATCAGTCCTAGGGACATTATGAGTGGAGGGAGCAAAGCAAAGGTGACAAGTATATTAATATCTATGGGTAAAGCTTTCTGAATATGACATCTCATTTAAGGTTCACAACAATGCAATCAGTTAGATACTATGATTTCCATTCTATACATGAAGTAATTGAAGTTTTGAGGAGTTAAGAAAATTATCCTAGTGCCAGCTGGCCTGTAAGGAAAGCAAGTGGCCAGTAAAGAGGGCAGGGGCTGAAAGCCCAGTGAGTCAGAGCCACAATATTCCAGATCGAGGGCCTTGCACCAAAGCTGGACAAGGAGATGAAATGGAAGTTGCCTGAGATGTGATCTCCATACAAACCTTTCTCATCTACATGACCCTGCTGTGAGTCACTTCTTTAATGTTAAGGAAATTGGACAACACATGAGATCGGGCATCACAAGTAAATGCATAAGGGGAAGAACTAGTTACAGTTCTCCAACTCCTATAAGAGCATACTCATACTCCTATAAGTCATGCATCACTTACATATGGACATATGTTCTGAGAAATGCTTTTCATCAGATTACTTTGTTGTGCAAACATCATAGAGTGTACTTACACAAACCAAGATTGTATAGCCTACTACACACTTAGGCTGTATAACATAGCATATTGCTCCTGGGCTACAAACCTGTAAAACATGTTACTGTACTAAATACATATGTTACTTGTGTATCTAAACATATAAAAGATACAGTAAAAATACAGCGTTACAATCTAATGGGACCACTGTCATACATATGATCTGTCATTGACCAAAATGTCATTATGTGATGCACAACTGTACTTTTATACTTATGCTCCTATCTTTAAATAAGTAGCCCCAGAAAGATATAAGATATTTTTTGATTGGATGGACATAAAATTCAACTTGTTAATGCCAGGTTTAGCTCTGGTAACTAAAATATCAAACTACTCGGGAAGTATGAAAAAACTTCTTGGGGTCACAGTGCATTCTTATAAGTCTGTGATATTCAGCCTCTGTAAATGTTGATGCAATTGTAAATCATGCCAAACTCCATTTCCTAACAAGTATTAATTATAAGAGAATTATGCAAGAGTTTGAGTCCAGCCTGGGCAACATAGTGAGACCCTGTCCTCAAAATAAAAAAAAATAATAAAAATAAAGTGAGAGGATTATGTCTGAAATGGCCCTGAATTGTCAGTTTACCTTTTTACTTCTGACTAGTGTATATTTGTAAAGAATTCCTTACAATTAGTTATGTTTTGTGAAAGCACAAAACCACAGTGACATTTAAGCCAGGACCATTATTCTGTGTTTTTAATAAATGTACAAATTAAGGAAAAAAGAACAAAAGAAATTAAATATTTTAAATGTGTTATTATCTGCAGTGATTTTTCTGTATGTTTGGTTTAACAATTACTGAAAAATATGACTAAATGTCACATTTTCTTTTGCATTTGTCTACAAAGAATAAATCTTTTGCTGATCTATCAATTCTTGATATATTTTGAAATGTTATTTTTAATACACTTAAGCTTAAAATACAGTGAAGTAGTACTTTAAAAAGTTACATTGTGACCATTTTTGTCTTTAATGATCCTTTATTCCCTGTAAGTTTTCTTTGTCTGATGCTAATGTAAGTATACCAACTTTCATTTGCATAGAAACATCTTTTTCCATCCTTTGGCTTTTAAGTTTTCTTTATATAATGCTAATATAAGTATGCCAGATTTTGTTTGGTTAGAAATATCTTTTCTTATTCATTGATTTTCACTATTTTTGGATCTTAACAAGATATAGCTGAGTCGCATACATGTGTTTTTGTTTGTTTCTTTGTTTGTTAAACGGAATCTTGCTCTGTCGCCAGGATAGAGTGCAGTGGTGCAATTTCGGCTCACTGCAACCTCCGCCTTCCAGGTGCAAGTGACTCTCCTGCCTCAGCCTCCCAAGTAGCTGGGATTGCAGGCACGCACCACCACGCCCGGCTGATTTTTGTATTTTAGTACAGATGGGGTTTCACCATATTGGCCATATATATTATGTTTTTTCTTACACATAGATACCCAAGATAAAATTTAATTTATAAATTAGGCCTACTAATAGATGAGCAATACCTAATAATAAAATAGTACAATTATAACAATATACTGTAATAAAAGTTATGCAAATGTGGTCTCTCTCTCAAAATATCTTATTGTACTGTATTCACCTATTTTCAGACCATGGTTGATCATAGTTTATTGAGACTGAGGAAAGTGAAACTATGGATAAGCGGAGATTACTATGTTTAAAAACCATATGAATAGAGGGAACACAGAGAATTTTTAGGGCAGTGAACTACCCTGTATGGTGCTATGATAATGATGAATATATTTCACTATACATTTCTCCAAACCCATAGAATATCCAACACCAAGAGTGAGCTCATGTAAAAAATGGGCTTTGGGTGTTTTTAAAATGTTATGTCAATGTAAATTCATCAGTTATAATAAATATAACACTGTGGTAGGGAATGTTGATGATGTGGGAGGCTATGCATATGTGGAGGCAGGCGATATATGGGAAATATCTGTACTCTCTATTCAATTTTGCTGTGAACCCAAAACTTCTCTGAAAAATAAAGTCTGTTTTTTTAAAGTATGCACACTAGATGTGCTCATTACAACTAGAATGTCATTGCTTTTTTCTAGACCAGCTTAGCTGACATAGCTAAGAAATATAAACACACATATTACATTTTTTTTCTATATTTTCCACCTCCATTTCTACCTGGGAATTTTCTATATCTTTTCTCTTATCCATTCAATCAGTAAATTTCTTAAGATATATCATGTGCCAAACAATGTTTGGTGCTGGGGAAGATGTGCAGAATAATATAGGATCCTTGCTTTCAGGGAGCTTAGATTCTAGGTGTCTTAGCCTAGGAAGAATATTTTAGTTTTACTGTAAGATACCTTCAGATAACTCATCATTCTCACCACACTTCTATTTTAACTCTGCAATATTAGATAAGCTGTTCCTTACAATACTGAAGATATAACACTATATCTTTATTTTGTTGTTTATTAGTATGCAAAATTCTTACTTTTATGGCTAAGTAAATACTTTTATTTCTTAGCACATCAAAAGGAACTTGTCAAGTTTTGACTAAGTTTTTTTTTCTCAAATGGCTAAATGTAAGCTTAAAATTTTTAGAAAATAATTGTAAAGCACAAAAATGCATTTAAGAATTGGAATAGAAAATTGTGGAATTTCTATACAGTTTCCCTAAAATATTTGAGTAATTTAACAAGAAATTTTGAAAGAATGGAAGACTATTCATACAGGTGCTTTCAGAAAACAAAATACTCACCAATTATCTCAAAGTGTCTCATCTGTACAGTCTTGTAAAATTAGGAACATAGCTGAAGGCATATTTCATCCCCATAAAATTTTATTTAATAAGTAATTTTATATTTTTTAATCATAATTTTATCCTAAAATTTCCTTTCATATAATTACAAACTATTTTCTTAAGATTTTAAGTTGAATGCTTGCTGAATTAATTTTCTATATTTTAATCACATCAAAAATAATTTTAAAATTTAAATTTACTTTGATGACTGTTGTGGCCTTATTTCATAGTTTCAATTTATACATAGGTTAAATGTTTATAATTTCAGAAACATTCTATAGGCTTATTTTATTCTTTCTTTATTTATTGGCCCAATTGTTACTTTAGATAATTTTTTAAATTAAAAAAATCAGCTTTCTTTACACAAATTCACTGTATTCTGCTTTAAGAGTGATCTAAAATATACTCTTCAAATTTTCTGATTTTCAAATTTATATAGATTTTCTTTTTGTGTGTTATAAAAACAATTTTGGTATGTAAATAATGTGCACTTAAAAAGATGGATAATCCTTTTAAGTCTATAAACTTTGGTAAATATTAATTATTTCCAATAGCTGAATTTATTTTCTCTGTGTTCTTGTTTTGTTTTACCAGGATTTGGTACAAATAGTATTGAGCTAAAATCAGTACAATCTCTGGAGGTCAACTACTGGGGTTTAATATTAGTCTCACCATTTATATATGATCTTTGTCAAATTACCTGGCCTTTATGTGCCTTAGTCTCATTATTTCAAAAATGGGAATAATAGTATTTGCTTTATAGGATTTATGTGAGAAATAAATATTTACAAGATGCATTTAAAACGTGTACATAAAACTAGCACTACACAAATGTTAGCTATTAATACTATATTTGCTTTAAACTCCACTTGGAATTTACATTTAGTATTTTTTCTTGTTTTCTCTATTCAGTTTTTTCTTTTTAATTTTTCTGCTTTAGTGTTATGCTATAGTAAAACAATTATTTGATTCTTCATTTAAATACAATATGTCTTTGATGAGTAATTTAGACATCATTCACATAAAAAATTGCTCTGCTACTCCTATTATCTGCTATTCTGTATTTGCTTTATTTTATCAGTGATTGCATTTGTTATATAGACTTTTTTGTTTATTTTATAATTTTAAAACTTTTATAATGGTATCTTTGAACACGTTTAAAAAATCCATTGAAATCACCCACTAAAACTCTTTCCAAGTTAATTATCAATTGTGTCTCACAAACCAACTTAGCAACTTCGATCCCCTTTATAATGGAGAAAGCATTTCACAATTTTGGGCTTTCCCTCCTTGCCTTCTCTGACTCCTGCTTTTTCTTAGGCTAATCCAGGGGCCCATTTTAATGGGGTGAGGCAGAAAGTTTAATTAAACTAAGCATTTGGTCTAATAATTACTGAAAATAACCTCATTTCTTCCTTTTCTTGGTCTTATAATTTCTTCTTGTTCTATCATTATCTGCTCTCCCAGCTCACAATTTTTCTTTTATTAACTTAAATTTCTGCAGAAGAAAAAAAAGTGGTGCTTTAAAAAAATATTAGCTTTTTGGCATTACAGGGCTGAATGGAAACTATTCTATTATTTACAGAAAATACTTATTCCAAAGCAAGGCCACTCTTGGAAGGAAAATGAGAATTTAAACTGAACTGCTCTACTTAATAATGGAAAGTATTAACTTATTTGTAGGCTGGGTGACATCTACACAAAGATATTATGATTTTAAACTGGAAGAGATTGAGGGTTTTGGGACTGGGGAAGGGACAAGAGAGAGGGGTGATGTGAAAGAGGCGGAAATGCTCATAGTGTTCATGAGCCCCCAAAATTTGTGAGGTTGGGAAATCTCTGTAAAATGGCAGAGGTGGCACCCTTAGCAGCAGTGACCCCTGACATCCAATTTAGGGTTACCTTTTCTTCATTAAAATTTCTGGGAAGATTTCTTTTGGGCCACCACCTATCATAGCCTAGTAAGAGCTTGGACCTGAGGGATGTTGAGAACCACTTTGGTGTGAAGTTGACCTGCAGCTGCACAGAGTGATATAAAGATAACCATATATGGTAGAGAAGCCCTCAGCAGGGTCTGAAGCAAGGAGAAGTGATGTGCTTTGGGTGTGTGCAACCCTGCCCTCAAAATTGGGAATTTCAAAAAGTTCATGGAAAAGTAGAATTAAAAGATAAAAATTTAAAATATAAATTTTGTTTGTCAACATAAGCTCCATCAAGTTCAAGACACATTTGTAAGTAATGATACCAGACATTTAGTTCAACCCTAAATAACTGAGGGTCCTGGGAACTTAATCATGTCAACATAATCATTTTTATATTATTAACTGAAGAAAAATGTGTGGTCTTACCAGATTTTTTAAGATTAAGAAACAAAAAGAGCCAAATCAGAACTTTAAGGTAAATGCCTAAGGATTTCCCATCAAAACTCCCACAAAATTCCCCTTATTTTATGTTACAGTGGAGAAAGACTCTCTGGTGAAGCTTTCCAACTCATTTTTCTGCTAAACCTTTGGCTAATTTTCTCAAAACACCCTCATAATAAGCAGATGCTATCACTCTTTGTCCCTCCAGAAATGCAACCAGCAAAAGGCCTTGAGCATCAAAGTGACCTTTCCTCTTGATTAGTTTCCTTTTGTTTTGACTGGACCACTTCCACCTCTTGATAGCTTTTGCTATCATTGTGCTTTGTCTTCAGGATTGTACTGGTAAAGCCATGTTTCATCCCCTGTTACAATTCTTCAAAGAAATGCTTCAGGATCTTTAATTCCACTTGTTTAAAATTTCCATGAAAAGCTCTGCTCTATCTGTAGCTGACCTGGATGCAACAATTTCTGACAACCATTGAGCAGAAAGTTTGCTCCACTTTAAATTTTCAGTCAGAATTTATAAGCTGAACAAATTGAGATGTCTTTGGTGTTGGCTATTGTTTCTGCTGTTAATCATCAGTCCTCTTAAATTAGAGCAAAAACGAGATGAATTTTTTCCTTGCAAATCGATGTGGATGGTCAGTTGCTACAGGCTTCATCTTCAACATCATCTCATCCCCTTTCAAAACGAGTTATCCATGAGTAGGAGTACCTATTCTTATATCAGATTAAACAGACTTTAAAGCAACAGTAAAAAGAAAAGACAAAGAAAGTCATTACATATTGATAAAAGGATCAATCAAGAAGATATATTATAATTCTAAATATATAGGCTTCTAACTCTGGAGCTCCCAGATACATAAAACGATTTCTACTAGCCCTAAGAAAAGAGATAGACAGCAACACTATAATGCAGGGAAGGGGCTTCAACTCTCCAGTGACAGCACTAGATGGATCACTGAGGCAGAAAGTCAACAAAGAAACACTGGACTTAACTGCACTCCGAAACAAATGAACCTGACAGATATTTACAGAACGTTCTACCTAAGAATTGCAGAATATGCATTCTTTTCAACAGCACATGGAGCATTCTCCAAGATAGACTACATGATAGATCACAAAACAAGTCTCAATAAATTTTTTAAAATTGAAATCATATGAAGTTTATTCTTAGACCACAGTGAAATAAAATGAGATATCAATTCCAAAAGGAACTCTCAAAACTATACAAATACATGGAAATTAAGCAATATGCTCCTGAATGATTTGGTGGTTAACAATAAAATCAAGATGAAAATTTAAAAATTCTTCAAAATGAATAACAGTGACACAAGTTATAAAAAGTCTGGGATACAGCAAAAGCAATGCTAAGATGAAAGTTTATAGCACTAAATAGCTACATCAAAAAGTCTGAAAGATCACAAATTGGCAGCCTAATGTCACAACTCAAGGAAACAGAAACAAAAACAAACCAAAATCCAAAGCTAGCGGAATAAAAGAAATAACAAAGAGCAGAACTAAATGAAATTGAAACAAACAAAAAATCAATGAAATTAAAGTTGGTTGTTCTTTGAAAAGATAAAATTGACAGACCATTAGCTAGATTAACTTCTCTTCTGGAAGAGAGAAGATTCATGAATAAACACTTCTCAAAACACGATATACAAATGGCCAACAAACATATGAAAAAATGCTCAGTGTTGGTAATCACACAGGAAATGCAAATTAAAATCACAATGAGACACCACCTTACCCCAGCCAGAATAGCCATTATTAAATAGTCAAAAAAAAAAAAATACAGATGATGTGGATGTGGTGAAAAGGGAACACTAATACAATGGTGGTGAGAATGTAAATTACTACAATCTCTATGGAAAATAATATGGAGATTTCTCAAGGACCTAAAGTGGACCTATCATTTGATCCAGCAATCACACTACTGGGTATCTACCCAGAGGAAAAGAAGTCATTATATCAAAGAGACACCTTCAGGGGCATGTTTATCGCAGCACAATTCACAGTTGCAAAGATGTGAAATCAACCTAAGTGACCATCAACTGATAAATGGATAAAGAAAATATGTTATATATACACCATGGGATGAATACTACTCAGCCATAAAAATGAATAAAATAATGTTTTTTGAAGCAACCTGGATGGTTGGGATCCCAGTCTGCTAGGCAGGAGAGATTCCTCTAAGTTCTCATCTCTGGCCACCAGCTTGAGCCATTTGTGTGTGATATAGAATTGGAAACTGTGTCAAGGTTGACTGAGCCCTGCTTGCAACAAAAGCAAGCAATGTAGCAACAAAAGAGGCACTTGCCCCAGCAGTACTTACGTTTGTGAGGCACATGGCTATTCAGGCAAAGTAACCCCCATTATGGGTGAGGGTTAGGCAATTTCACCCCAGCTCCACTTCACCACTGCGCAGTGAGTGCAGAATCGTATCACCCTCTCTGACTTTACTAGGAGGGAATCACTGATGCCCTGGAGCTTGGTAGCCCACATCTGTATTGCTGGCCAGGTGGAGGTAGAGCTCCACCATCCTGGCCAACTCACTGTGGCTTAACACTAGCACTTCCTAATGTATAGTCAATACAGTCAATACAGTTCTGACTACTACCAAGCCTTCAGGTAACTGGAAAAGTACACCTGGCCAAGGAGCAACACACCCTTAAATAGTGGCCCGCTGGGCCAGGCACGGTGGCTCACGCCTGTAATCCAGCACTTTGGGAGGCTGAGGCGGGTGGATCATGAGGTCAGGAGTTCAAGACCAGTCTGACCAATATGGTGAAACCCCATCTCTACTAAAAATACAAAAATTAGGCGTGGTGGCAGGTGCCTATAATCCCAGCTACTCGGGAGGCTGAGGCAGGAGAATTACTTGAACCTGGGCAGCAGAGGATGCAGTGAGCCGAGAGTGCCACTGCAATCCAGCCTGGGTGACAGAGTGAGACTCTGTCTCAAAAAAAAAAAAAAAAAATACTGGCCCACTGTTTAGGGGACCCAATCCCAGGAAGTGCTGCTGGTTCCTCACAGGGAAACACCTTCCTTACACTGGGACCTGCTCTTCAATGGCTGCAGGGAAGTTTGATAGCTCTAAGAACTATCCATAGCCAATGCAATTTCTGGAAAATCTCCAAGGCAATGCCCAACAACAGCAGTACGCAGTTATGCAAAGCAAAGCTACAGGCCACTAGCAAGCAGTGCTTTCTTCCCAAAAGGATCGAGCTGTTTGGGAGAGGGAATTTGTATTAGTCCATTTTCATGCTGCTATAAAGAACTGCCTGAGACTGGGTAATTTTTAAAGGAAAAAAGTTTCATTGACTCACAGTTCTACGTGGCTGGGGATGCATCAGGAAACTTAAAATCATGGCAGAAGGCAAAGGGGAAGCAAGGCAACTTCTTCGCAAGGCAACAGAAAGGAGAAGTGCTGAGCTAAAGGAGAAGAGCCCCTTATAAAATCATCAAATCTCATGAGAACTCACTCTCACTAGAACAGCCGGGTGGTGGGGGGCATTGGAACTGCCCCCATGATTCAATTACCTCCACCTGCTCTCTTTCTTGACACGTGGGGATTATGGCGATTACAATTCAAGATGAGATTTGGGTGGGGACACAAAGCCTAACCATATCACAATTAGTAAACTATGTGCAGTTAAAATGCACTGTGGCGGTGTATAACCTGTGCCAACTGTCCCATACTCATCACCATTTGTTTTGAGACTCCTCCAGTTAAATCGGGGTTCCAGTGACAGAGTGTAGCATTGCTATTGTAACAGGAAATAAGGAGAGGAGAGCTTCATGTGAGGGTTTACAGTGTGCCTTTATGGAATATTTCTTTAACCTGGTAGATGACCTAATGCCTAGATGTCCAACCCACTATTAGGGTTCCCTCACTTGGGAAACCTGTTTACATTGGCAGAGGCCTTTGTGGCTCTTGTCTGACCAGTTTATGCCTTCCTGACCATGGCTCTGTCACTGGGAGCCTGACCTTGTACTCTCCCCTGGTGTCTCAGGAAAAATTCACTCTGGGGCACTGATATAATTTGGCTGTGTCCCGCTCTCCCCCCAGATCTCATCTTGAATTCCCACATGTTATAGAAGGGACCCAGTGGGAGGTAATTGAATCATGGGGGCAGGTCTTTCCTGTGCTGTTCTCATGATAGTGAATAAGTCTCATGAGATCTGATGGTTTTAAAAAGTGGAGTTTCCCTGCACAAGCTCTCTTCTCTTGTCTGCCGCCATGTGAGACATGCCTTTCACCTTCTGCCATGATTTTGAGACCTCCCCAGCCACATGGAACTGTAAGTCCATTAAACCTCTTTTTTTTGTAAATTGCCCAGTCTTGGATATGTCTTTATCAGTAGTGTGAAAACAGACTAATACAGGCACCCCTAGTTTTTTAGATAAAAACTGCAAATTCAATACACCACCATAACAGGGAACTAGTTCAAAATATTTTTTTCAACTTACAGATCCTGGGCAGAGAGGGTACAATGAGTTAAGAGGGCAGTCCTTCTTTCCTTTGTCATGTGAGTCAAGAAAGAAGAATCAAACACAGAGAGAGAGAGAGAGTGTGTGTGTGTGTGTGTGTGTGGAGAGAGAGAGACAGAGAGAGAGCACACATGGCCACTAGCAGCACATTATATATAAGAGAATAAGGTGTGGGTCACTTTAAATTTATGGGCAAATGTGTGAATGGTTCATTTAAAGAAGGCAGCTGGAAAGAGAGGAGTCAGGTCTGCTAGGTGGGAGAGGTAAGCCTTAGTGATGAGTCTTAGCATCTTTAATCCTCCTCTGCTTTTGTATTTTCAATCATCTACCTGAGTTGTTTTTGCTCACACTTCTGACACCAAACATGTGGGGTTTTTCCTCACACCTCCTAATTTTCCAACTTTCCAGGTACCAACTAAGTGCCTAAAATTTAATTAAATTCTGAAATTAACTTCCTTGAGTTAGCTTAGACCTCACAAGTTAAGGGCCCAGTCTCAGAAGTCTGCCCTCACTTCAGATGCCAGTCACAATTCCTAGGTTGTTACCTGTACTTCTGACCAATTACCTATAAATCTGATGGTTACCACAAGCCCCTCCTCAAGTTCAGTATTTCCTAGAATAACTCACAGAACTCAGGAAAGCACTTTACTTACTATTTATGGCTTATAACAAAGGATATAACTTGGGAACAGCCACATTCTGCACCTCTCCAGGTATGTTCTCTTCTGAGCACCTTGATGTTTTCACCGATCTGGAAACTCCGAACTCTTTTGTTTAGGGTTTTTTTCTTTTTAGATAGGAGTTTTAACAGAGGTTTCATTACATAGACATGATTGATTATATCATTCTCCACTGGTGATTAACTGAATCTCCAGCCTCTCTCCCTGCTCCTGAGGTTGGGAAAGGGGCTGAAAGTTTCAACCCTCTAACGCATGATTGGTTACTCTGGCAACTAGCCCCCATTCTGAAGCTATCTAGGGGCCCACCAAGAGTCACCTTATCAACATAAATTCAGGTACAATTGAAAGAGGCTTGTAATGAATAACAAAAGATGCTTCTATCACTCCTCTCACTCAGGAAATTCAGTGCATTGTAGGATCCCCATGTCAGGAACCAGGGACAAAGATCAAGTGTATATTTCCTATTGTATCACACTACCCTACACAAATTCTTTCTACTGGGGTTCTTATGCCTGCTGCCTATTACTTGCCTTACTCTCTTTTTAGCAGACCTAAGGAAACCTAAAGGAACACCTATTGACAAGAAATACCAAAGGATTACATTGACTTGTGAATACTAAAATTTGTACTGCATTTCTTTAGAATCTTATGAGAACCAATACAGTTTTGGTCTATATTTCTCTCGGAAAAATGGAAAAAGGTGAAAACTATTACTGAATCTTTCTATGACTTACAGATAGCTTATGACCTAGAAAAATTTTAATCAAATTTACCAAATCATAAGCTCAACATGGGAAGATGTTTTTTAAATTTTGTATTGTGATAAAATATATATAACAAAATTTACCATCTTAATCATTTAAGGGTACAATTTGGTGATATTAAGTACATTCATAATGTTGTGCAACCATTACCAGGTGTTGTGCAACCATTACCAGGCGTATTGTGCAACCAGCCAGGCGTGGTGGTGGGCGCCTGTAATCCCAACTACTCCTACTACTCGGGAGGCTGAGGCAGGAGATGGCATCCATCTATAGAATTCTTCTCATCTTGCACAACTGAACCTCTATATCCATTAAACAAAAACTCCCCAGCCTCCCCTCTTTCCAGTACCTGTAAAGCACATTTCTACTTTCTGTCCCTATGCACCTTATAAAAGGGTATTTGTATGTTTGTGATTGATTTTTTTTACTTAGCATACTGGCCTCAAGGTTCATCTATGTAGTAGCACATGTCAGAATTTCCTTCCTTTTTAAGTCTGAGTAATATTCCATTATAGGTATGTATCACATTTTGCTTATCCATTCATCTACCAATGGACACATGGGTTCATTAAAAGACATTTTTATCTTTGTTCATTACCATATCCCTAACATTTAGACAAATTTCTGGCCTGAATTAGGTGTCTCGTGATTGTTAAGTAAATGAATGATTAACAGTTAAATGTGTGGTCTTGATTATACTTATAACAGCATGATGTTCATTGAATAAGTTGTCAATGTGAGTGTGCTTTTGGGTAACCTGTGACCCAAAATCTCTTCTCTTCCCTGACTTTATATTTCTAGTTATTTCTTTTACTATCCTTTCACTATGCATTCCATTGATTTCTCCCATCTTTTTCTATTCTTTGTTTCTCAGTGTTGTATTAATACAACACTGTAACATTTATGTAGCAATGCTGGATAGAGGCGGGGTTGGTTGATTCAATAAATAATGCTTGGACATCTACATTATGCTGACCTCTGTGTTAGCATTGGAACCATTATACCTATTTAGTATTGTCTATTGAATCTTAGTTTAGAGCCTTAACTTTCAGTCAGGACTTTAAAATGCTGAGCATTACTCAAAAGAAATTCAGTGCTTATGAAGTATTTACTAAACTGCTTAATTCAAGCAATATACAGTAATCTATTCTAAAGATTGTACTCTCTGAAAGCAGTGATGAAGCTTAATTCCTTCATTTATCCAAATTAAAGTGCCTTTGGAAATCATTTACCGCACATATATATATCAAAAATATGTCTTAAATAAACCAAGTTCACTCCCAGGTCAAATGAGGTTGGAGATGTTCAGAGTGGTTTGGTGGTAGAACAATTTGCAAGGTCTACAGTTAGTGATTGAGGTATACTATTCACTTTTTTAAATACTGTTTGTCAGCTAGAATCTAGTATATTTTGCTTCAATATAACTTGATTTTATAAACACCTGAAGATAAGGATTTGGAATATATATAGCTCTATTGAGCCTAGCTATTCAAACTTCTAACTCAATTTCTTGTTTTTTTTCTGATTTTTTATATCTTTCAACACTATAACTTACAAAAAAAAACCTATCTTGTCTTCCTTTACTGGACCTAGAATTATTATTTTATGTCATATCTCATTTCTTTATAAAACAAAACCAAGATTCCTGTGCTCTTTATCTTTTTGAATGCCCAAAAAAGGTCTGTCTTCCTGAGCAAGGTCTATCTTCATCTAAGCACAGCCAACAGAAAATAACCTGCATTCCTTATGCCAGCAATCATACCCTGGTGGATTTCAGATTGACTGTGGCAGATTTGATAGACTTACAGTTGCTTTTCTGAAAGCACATATTTCCTCATCAGCATTTTAAAACAATAAAACTGCAGGGAATACAGAAGATCTCAAAGTATAGAACAGAACAGCTATAGTAGCAGATCAGATAGAAACAACACCAGGCAGGCCAATGATGAATCAGTGAAGAGTCAGAAATCTTAAGGAGATGGAGGGAGATAGGGTAAAAACAAGCAAACACAAGGTGGTTATTTGATAACTCCAATATCTGAAACTATAATAAACTTCTCTAGCATCTTTTTAAAAATTATTTGTCATTTCTTCTTGTTTTCTATAGTCTAGTAAATTTGTAATTGAATTGATACAGGGTATGAAAAATTTTAGAGAAATTGTGCATTTGGTAGGCAGAGTAAAAGAAATTCACCTTAACCCAGTCTGAATTTGAAATTGAGCTAGTTTGAAGCTGAATTCTGTCTTTGTGTGGCCTGATTGATTTCTGGTTCGTCTTTTCTATTAAGGAGTAACCCTTTAGGCATTCCAACGGAAATCCTAGATTGTTAACAAAGTCTCTCCTCCATAGTGATTTCTGAATTCCATTTTTTTTTTGTCTCTCTAATCCGTAAAACAGACAAAAACCTCTGATCGGATTTTTAGCCTTTTAACCATCAGTTACAAATTGACGAAAAACTTAAGGGAAAAGCAGCATGGAATGTTGCATGTGTTCACTTTCATTCCTTTCTTTCCAGTAATCTGGTCTTCAAGTCCTTGTTTCCTGGGAAGCTCTCTGAAGTCCTCAAACAGAGAATGTGTGTGTGTGTGTACTTTAATTCAGCTTTTCACTTTTGTAGTTTTTCTTGGAGAATTGGTCTGCTACAAGCTAGTCTGCCATAGCTGAAAGCAGAAGTCATGACGGGCATCTAGAATTGACACAGCATCGGCCGGGTGCAGTGGCTCACACCTGTAATCCCAGCACTTTGGGAGGCTGAGGCAGGCGGATCACCTGAGGTTGGGAGTTTGAGACCAGCCTGACCAACATGGAGAAACCCTGTCTCTACTAAATTAACCAGGCGTGGTGGCAGGCACCTGTAATCCCAGTTACTCGGGAGGCTGAGGCAGAAGAATCGCTTTAACCCAGGAGGCGGAGGTTGCGGTGAGCCGAGATTGTGCCATTGCACTCCACCCTGGGCAACAAGAGTGAAACTCCATCTCAAAAAAATAAAACATAAAAAAATAAAAAATTGACACAGCATACCAAGGAAGAAGCCATGGAACAGGAAAGACATTATAAGCTTTCATCCTTGTGTTTGTTTTCTTTACACCTGTGGGAGTTGCCTTTTTACTGGTTGACCTAACATTTTCTTAGACTCTTCTTTATGGTGCCACCAACATTGTTCTTCCCTTTGAGGGCCAATCCTTCAAATATTATGGCTGCTTTTATACCTCTTTGGCTGCAATGAATTACTGTCCTGTTTTCAGATCTGCCACTCATCCTGCTGTGTGGCTTCTGGCATTCTCACTGAAGAAATCTGTAAAGAGATAAATATTGTTCTAGTGATTTTTGAGAGATAAGTTTATGTAAGTAGTAGTTCTTCCTCAGCTTAGAAAATACTAGTCCAGGGTTTCAAAAGATGACTGTAATTTCCAAGCTTGGAAGAAATCCAACCCATGGAATTGGAAGATATCTTAAAGAACACACAGTCCAATCTCTCATGGAGAAGCCAACTTGCCCAAGGTTCCATGTCATTAGGTCCAAGGAACAGTAAGGGTCTGCTTCCTGCCCGTGCTCTTCCATACTCTTGCTGTAGATCAGTTACTTCATGGAAAGATTTCTGTTGACTGATAACTCTTGGAATCTGCATCCCATACCCTAAAGTTTCTCTTTGAGATACTAGTTTAGGATGTTAAAAGATAACTGCAAGTTCTAAGTTTACATGTTAATGTACATATAAGGGTGTTGTTTTAAAGCAATTCTCCATGGAACAGACATTTATATGCAAAAAGTTTAGTAGGGGAGCATAAGAAGTAGGGCTAGGCAGAGGGAGGATTTAAACTAGATGAATTCACAGCAAAGGTTCATACAATGATGTGGGTACTGTGAAGCAGGAATGGCCCCATCAGTGTTGTCCTGCTTTAAGGCAAGGGGGTTGGACATTTATGCCCCCATCTGGGTAGTTAACAAGTTACTAATTAGTTAAAAATGACTAATTAGTTAAAAAAAATTAGTTATTAATTTTCAACTAATTAGTAATTAGTAAAACTAGTTAAAAATGACTAATTAAAAATGAAAGCTAAATAAACTAAAATGTTTATTTTTGTCTCTCTGCTAGATTGTCCTTAAAATAAACAGCAAATAGCAACAATCTGGAAGTGAAATAACCTATGGTTTTATTCATAAACATTTTGCAGTTGTTATCAAAGACAAAGCATTAAGGAGGTATGCAAATTTCACATTCATTCTGACTCTTAGAAAAGGATGAAGGTTACCAAAGTTCAGGTACTTGCTTTCTAAAGAGTACCTTTATTGTTCTCATGGTTCTTGTGCAAGTTTTATTGAGAGGCTTAGTAGAATAATGATCTTGAAGTCAAAGGAACTAAAGAGTAGACATTATCCTTCGGTCATGCACTTCACCATGTTTGAAGCTGAATAAATGTTTATTTAATAAGAACAGTGACTTTACAGTCAAAAAGGAATGTTTGCACTTGCCTATGGCAATGATTGCAAGTATTCACTAATATATTTAATGAAAGGAATTAATATTTTTGATAGAAAATGTATCATATTAATATCTTTACTGAGTTAAAGAACATGAATCAAGCACATGATCTTTGAAATTGTCAAATTTCAAATTTGTGAAGGCATTATTTAAATGATAAATGAGACAATTTTTTTAAAAAAATTATTTAAACACATTTTCAATGTTCTCAGTTCCAGCCAAATTGAAAATGAAAGTAAAATTTTATTGCCTTCTTGAAATTCTAAAACACATCTTGTATTAGTTTTCAAATTATCTTCAGTTGAGTGTAGGTGGATGTATGGTTACACTTAGAAGTCAATTTAAACAAGTTATATATTTGAGGTCATAATGTTTATAGAAAGAATGGAGAAAAAAATATTTCTATGTGAAACCATCAAATGAAAAATTAAGAATCAATTTGAAGGGATGGAAAAAAATCTCCCACTAATCTGTGACTCCTTTAACCTGCCAGAGAATCCTTATTTTTAACACCTGGTATAATGCAGAAACAAATATTGATGACTGGAAAACCATAAGACCATCTGATTTTTATCTTCTCAAATTCTAATAATAAAAGAGGCTACATAAAATTAGCACATATAGAACGATTCAATGAATATCTCAAATCCATACCTGATGTTACATATCTTTCCCCAAACAAGTTCACAAAATTTTACCCTTTCAATCTATTTATAACTCCCCTCTGTTGGAGGAAATAAGAAGAATTCTGTGATTGTTGCACATGATACTTGGGAGGAGCCCAGGCATTGGGGTAATTTTTATGCACCGAGAGTGTCCTGTACATATTTAATGCTTAGTTGTTAAATACTGATATTTAACAATTTTACTGTTGTTAAAACAGAACAGTTTAGCAGATTATCTACTGGAGAACTCTGAGGACATGATAGATAATAGGAAGGAAGAACTATAAAAAGACTGGCAAGGAGGGGTTCTGGTCATTCAATGGAGGAACCTTGAGTATACAGGGCCAGGAGATGTGCTCAAGAATCTAAAGACAGGCTTGGGAGGGGCTTCAAGATGGATGACTAGATGCATCTGGTACTCACTTCTTCCACGAAGATGAACTAAAATAGTGAATAGATAATTACACTTCAAATAAATCACCTAAGAAAAACACTGGAATTCAACAGAGAAGTGACAGGAAGCACCAAAAGCAAAGAAGGAGAAGGAAGCGAGGCAGCCTTCTTGACTGGTGTAGGCTGGGGACCTGGAGAGGCTCTCTAATGGAAAAGGGTAAGTGAGAGATTCCCAACAGTCCACATTCCTGCTGAAGACTCCTAAAATCCTAGCTATGGGAGAGCCCCTTGACCCTCACGGAGCCTGAGACTAACAAAGGGAGTTCCCTGGAGACTGCAATTGCATTGCTCCATAGAGGGAGCCCACACTGAATCCCACAAGCCCCCAAGTCCTAAGCAGCTGTGTTGACATTCCCTGCCTGCAGCTGATACTAGGCTGAGGCAGAAGCCACTGGCAGCAACCCTGCTCCCACCAGCAGAGGGGTGGCCATGCATTTTCACATGCCCTGAAGACAAATTTCACTACCACCTCTGCAGGCTGAAGCACAAGTGAAGTGTATGACCCCCAGCCCTCTGTCTGCAGCTTCTCCCACTGACCGCATACATGTCCTCCAGCAGGGCTGCAGCACAGGTGCTGCTGCCTCAACCCAAGCATTCCACTGGCAACCTAGGGACCAGCCCACCCCTACTTACCATAGCCGGGACCTACATGCACCATCAAAGGGCTTAAGGACAAGTCCACCAGGCCTGGCTCTGCTCCCCTTGAGTACCCAAGCACGCTATTCAGGGGTCTGTAGATTACCCACCCCAGTTCACTATCATTGGCACCAGAACACTTCTCCCAGAGTCTGAGGTCATTCCCACAAAAACTGCTGCTACCATCATAGCTGGCACCCACCCACACATGCTACCTGCAGACTTGAATTCTGTGCTGCCCAACCCATCACAACCACCACCAACACCAATGCAGACCACTTGTGTCCCAGAGGGTTGTACCACCACTGCTAATGCCACACCAGCTGCCCAGGGACTTGATAAGCTGCCCACCCACCTGACTAATCACTGTCACTCCTGACATCTGAGCAAGCCACTGGAAGCCCAAAAATAGGCCTGCCTTGACCCTCTAACACCAGTGTCAGTGTATGCTGCCCTGAGGCCCAAGGATAGATAAGCTCAGCCCACCACTGCCACCACTGGGACCCACAGACTGGTCCATCTGGCATCCCAGACACCAGCATAAATTCATCACAGCCTCCACTAATGACTGCACCTTATCCACTGAGGAAATCATATAGACCAGTGATGCTGCTTAGAGCCAAATATACAGAAACTACACTACTGCACACAACCAGAATCAAAGCCAAAGCACCCCACCCAACCAACATCATAGATACATCTTCAGGAAAAAGTCCTCCTCTACAAAAGCAAATTCAAAAAATTGGAAGAAGCAACTACTACACCAGATGAGCAGATATTAATGTAAGGACACAGGAAATGTGAAAAAGCAAGGAAATATGACACTTCCAAAGGAACACAGAAGTCTACCAAAATAGATCCCAATCAAACGGAATTTGACAAAATCTCCCAAAAGATTTAAAATATTCATTTTAAAGAGGCTCAGTGAGATAGAATATTGAAAAGCAATACAAAGACATAAAAAAACAATTCAGGATATGAATGTGAGGTTTAACAAAGAGATAAATAAAAAAAAAACAAATTTTGGAACTGAAGAATTCCTTGAAAGAAATATAAAATATATTCAAAATTTCAACAATAGATTAGATCTGTCAGCAAAATTTCTCAGAACCTGAAGACAGGTCTTTCGAAATAAACCAGTCAGAAATATAAAGAAAGAAATTTTTTTAAAAAGAGCAAAGCCTATGTGGCATATGGGACATCATAAAATGACCAAATATTTAAATTTTTGGTTTTCAGGAAGGCAAAAAAAGAGAGAAAGGATTGTAATACTTATTTAAAGAGATAATAAATGAAAATTTCTCAAGTCTAGTAAGAGATTAAGACATCCTGATAGAGGAGACCCAGAGATCCCCAAATATATAAAAGTCAAAGAGATTTTCTCCAAAGCACATTATAGTCAAACTGTCAAAAGTCAAAGACAAAGAATTCTAAAAACAGCAAGAGAAAAGCATCTAGTCACTTATAAAGAAACATCAATCAGAATAATGGTGAATTTCTTAGCAGAAACTTTACAGGCAAGGAGAAAATAGGATGATACATTCAAAGTACTGAAAGAAAAAAGTGCTGGTCATACCCAGTGCCATATCATATCCAGCAAATTCATCCTTCATAAATGAAGGAAAAATAAAGTATTTCTCAGACAAGCAAAAGCTGAGAGGATTAATCACCACTAGACTAGCTCTACAAGAAATGTGTAAGTGTATCCTACACCTGGAAGTGAAACAAAAGTATCTGTAATCGTGAAAACACATGGAAATTTATAAAATATTTCATCTAACAGCTACAGAGTACTCATATTTCTCACCTGAACATGGAAAAGTCTCCACAATAGACCATATGTTAAGATATAAAACAAGTCTGAACAAGTTTTTAAAAATCAAAATTGTATCAAATGTTTTCTCAGAACACAAAGGAATAAAAGTAGAAATTAATAAGAAAAAGAACTTTGTAAACTGCACAAAACATGGAAATTTAAAAACATGCTGCTGGTCCGGGTGCAGTGGCTCAAGCCTATAATCCTAGCACTTTGGGAGGCTGAAGCAGGTGGATTGCTTGAGTTCAGGAGTTCAGGACCAGCCTGGAAAACATGGCGAAATCTCGTCTCTACAAAATAAATAAACAAATAAATAAATAAAATACAAAAGAAAATTAAATTAGCCGGGCATGGTGGCACACTCTTGTAGTTCCAGCTACTTGGGGGGTTGAAGCAGGAGGATTGCTTGAGCCTGCGATGTCAAGGCTGCAGTGAGCCAAGATCAAGCCACTGCATTCCAGCCTGAGTGACAAAGTGAGAACTTTTCTCAAAACAAAAACTAAACACACATATGCTACTGAACAAACACTGGGTGAAGGAAACAATTAAGGAGGATATTTTAAAAATTTTAAAACAAATGAAAATCAAGACATAACATACCAAAACGTATGGGATACAGCAAAAGCAGTGCTAAGAAGAAGGTTTATAGTAATAAATGACTACATTGAAAAAGTAGAAATATTTCAAATAAACAATCTAATTATTCAATTTAATGCACTAAAAAAGCAGGAGCAAACCAAATCTAAAATTATTAGAAGCAAAGAAACAATAAAGATCAAAGAAGAACTAAACAAAATAGAGACTAAAATAATTACAAAAGATCAATGAAACAAAGAATTTGTTTTTTGAAAAGATAAGCAAAACCAGTAAGTCACTTGCTAGGCTAACAAAGAAAAAAAGGAAAAAGACCTAAATAAAGAAAATCAGAAATGAAAAATGAGACATTACCACTGATAAAACATAATTATGAAAGTTCATCAGAAACTATTATGAACACCTACCTATACACTAACAAACTAGAAAACCTAGAGGAACTAAATAGATTCCTGGACACAATCTACGAAGATTGAATCAGGAAAAAATAAAAAACACGAACAGACTAATAATGAGTAATGAGATTGAGTCAGCAATTTTAAGAAAAGTCTCCCCCCAAAAAAGTCCAGGGCTGGATGGCTTTACTGCTAAATTCTACCAAATTTTCCAAGAAGAAATAACACTAATACTCCTCAAACTATACCAAAAAATTAAAAAGGAGGAAATTTTCCCTAATTCATTTTACAAGGCCAGCATTACACTGATTTCAAAACCAGACAAGGATGCAACAATAGCAACAACAAAAACTGCAGTCCAGTATCCCTGATGAGCACAGACACAAAAATTCTTAACAAAATACTAGCAAACAAAATCCAAAAGCATATTTAAAGATACACCATGATCAAGTGCAGCTTATACCAGGGATGTAAGGATGGGTCACCACACACAAATTAATAAATGTGATACATCATATCAACAAAATGAAAGACAAAAACCATATAATCAACAGATGCAGAAAAAGTGTTTGATAAAATTCAGCATCCTTTCATGGTAAAAAAGACTCTCAACAAACTATGCATAGAAGGAACATACCTCAATATAATATCATAAAGGCCATATATGACACTCCACATCATATTGAATGAGGAAAAGCGGAAAGCCTTTCTCTAAGTATTGTAATAAGAAAAAGATACCCATTTTTACCACTGTTATTCACTCTAGTACTGGAAGTCCTAGCTAGAACAATCAGGCAAGAGAAAGAAATAAAATACATCCAAATGGAAAAGAGGAAGTTAAATTGTCCCTCTATGTTGATGACATGATCTGATATGAAGAACATCCTAAAGGCTCCACCAAAAGTTCCTAAATATGATGAATAAATTCAGTAAGCTTGCAGGATACAAAATCAACATACAGAAATTAGTAGCATTTCTATAAACTAATAATGAACTAGCTGACAAAGAAAAGAAAGCAATCCCATTGATAATAGCTACAGAAATTAAAATACTTAGAAATAAATTTCATCAAGCACATTAAAGAAAATGTGCTACAAGGAAAACTACAAAACATTGATAAAAGAAATTGAAGAGAACACAAACAAATGGAAAGACATCCCATGCTTATGGAGCAAAATGATTAATATTGTTAAAATAACCATACTGCCCAAAGCAACCTACAGATTCAATGCGATCCCTATCAAAATACCAATGTCATTTTTCACAGAAATAGAAAAAACAATCCTGAAATATATATGAAACCAAAAAGAGCTCAAATAGCCAAAGAAATCCTGAGGAAAAGGAACAAAACTGGGTCAGGCGTGGTGGCTCACGCCTGTAATCCCAGCACTTTGGGAGGCCGAGGTGGGTGGATCACGAGGTCAGGAGTTCAAGACCAGCCTGGCCAAGATGGTGAAACCCCATCTCTACTAAAAATACAAAAAATTAGCCAGGTGTGGTGGCAGGTGCCTGTAATCTCAGCTACTCGCGAGGCTGAGGCAGAGAATTGCTTGCACCCGGGAGGCAGAGGTTGCAGTGAGCCAAGATTGTGCCACTGCGCTCCAGCCTGTGGAAGCAGGGAAGGAACAAAACTGAAGATATCACATTACCTGACTTAGAAATATATTACAAGTTTATGGCAACCAAAATAGCATGATATTAATATACAAATAGACATATAGACAAATGGAACAAAATAGAAAATCCAGAAATAAATCCACATATTTACAGCCAACTAATTTTTTTTTTTGAGACAGAGTTTTGTTCTTGTTGTCCAGACTGGTGTGCAATGGCGTGTTCTTGGCTCACTGCAACCTCCGCCTCCTGGTTTCAAGCAATTCTCCTGTCTCAGCCTCCCAAGTAGCTAGGATTACAGGTGCCTGCCACCATGCCCGGCTAATTTTTGTATTTTTAGTAGAGATGGGATTTCACCATGTTGGCCAGTCTGGTCTCAAACTCCTGACCTCAGGTTATCCAGCCACCTCGGCCTCCCAAATTGTTGGGATTACAGGTGTGAACCACTGTGCCCGGCCTCAGCCATCTAACTTCTTACCAAAGCATCAAGAGCATACATTGTGGAAAGAACATTTTCTTAAATAAATGGTGTTGGTAAAATTGAATATTCATATGCAGAAGAATTAAACTACACCCCTATCTCTTAACATATACAAAAGTCAACTCAATATGAATTAAATACTTAAACAGAAGACCCAAAACTATAAAAGTAGTAGAAAAAAATATAGAGAAAACACTCCAGGACATTGGCATAGGCAAAGATTTTATGCCTAAGATCTCAAAAGCACAGACAACTAAAACAAAAATAGACAAATGGAACTATATTAAACTGAAAAGCTTCTGCACAGCCAAGGAAACAATCAACAAAGTGAAGAGACAACCTGTTGAATGGGAGAAAAAATTTGCAAACTATTCATCCAGCAAGTACTAATATACAGAATATTCAAGGAACTCAAATAACTCATCAGTAAAAAACATATAATTCCATTAAAAAGTAAGCAAAGGACATGAATAGAGTCCTCAAAATAAGTCATACAAATTACCAACAGGTAAATGAAAAAATGCTCAGCATCACTAATCATTACAGAAATCAAAATCAAAATCACAATGAGATATCATTTCACCCCAGTTAGAATGGCCATTATCAAAAAGGTAACAAAATAACAAATGCTGTTGAGGATGCAAAGAAAAGGCAATTCTTAGAAACTTTTGGTGGGAATGTACATTAGTACAACTACTATGGAAAACAGTATGATGATTTCTCAGAAAGTAAACCATATAATTGAGCAATCCCATTACTGTGTGTTTATCCAAAGGAAAAAAAAAAGAGGATGCTTGCACTCACATATTTATTTTAACACTATTCACAATAGCCAATATGTGGAATCAACCTAAGTATCCATAAATGAATGAATGGATAAAGAAAATGTGGGCTATATAAATGTATTGATCTATTCTCATCCTGCTATAAGGACATACCCGAGACTGGGTAATTTATGAAGGAAAGTGGTTGAATTGACTCACAGTTCTGTGTGGCTGAGGAGGCCTCAGGGAACTTACAATCATGGTGGAAGAGGAAACAAACACATACTTCTTCACGAGATGGCAGGAAGAAGTGTGGAGCAAAAGGAGGAAAAGCCCTTTATAAAACCATTATATTTCATAAGAATTCACTATCACCAGAACAGCATGGAGGTAACAACCCCCATGATTCAATTACCTCCCACTGGGCCCCTCCTACGACACGTGGGGGTTATGAGAACTACAATTCAAAAGGAGAATTGGGTGGAGACACAGCAAAACCATATCAACAAACAATGGAATAGTATTCAGCCATAAAAAACAATGAAATCCAGGCATTTGCAGCAACATGGATAGAACTGAAGGCCATTATATTATGTGAAATAAGACAGGCACAGAAAGACAAATGTCACATATTCTCACTAGGACCTAGGAGCTAAAAAATTTGATCTCATGGAGGCAGGGAGTACAATGACTGATTCCAGAGGCTAGTAAGGGTGTGTGATTGAGAGAGCGGTGTGAAGAAAGGTTGGTCAATGCATACAAACATACAGATACACAGAAGGCACAAGTTGTAATGTTCAATAGCAGAGCAGGGTGACTGTAGCTAGCAACAATATATTTTACACTTTAATGTAGCTAGAAGAGAGGACTTGAAATGTTCCAAACACATAGAAATGATAAATACTCAAGATGATATATACTCTAAATATGCTGATTTGATCATTACACATTCTATGCGTGTAAAAAATGTTAAATTTACCCCATAAATATGTAAAATATTATATATCCCAAAAAACCCTTAAGACATACTTCACAGATTTCATAGTTCTCCCTGATGTCAATACTGTTAGCTCACTTGTTATTTTCTAATATTCTCTCAGGTAATAACTTTCTCCAATTTTCATTGTGGGTTCCTTGTATATCTTTTCATATTTTTATAATTGAGAATGTTAACATGGTTCTTGTTTCTTTCTCTTCTTACCTCGAAGACTTTTGTTTTTCCTCAAGCACAACCAAGAACCACACTGAGGTAAAAAGTAAAAATGTTGGCCCTTATAAGAAAATTATTGGTTACCTATATTTTACTATTGATGGATTGAGAAATAATAGCAAGAGCAAAGAATCAACCTGTGGCCTTTGGGTTTCAAGCTAAATATGTATTCTTTCTTCATTTTTAACATGGATCATTAGGTACAAACTTATTTGATTATGGCTTGTTACTATTGCCATTTTTTAGTATAATATCTTGTTAAAATTTTCCCTTATTCTTCCAAGGATTTATCTTTTCATTAAGATCCTCTGGTCCTAAATATTTGATAAATTCTGTATCAAAGCTTGTATGATATTTGGTGAAAAAGTGATAAAAAGTTGTAATTAATTAGTCTAAAAGCTCAATGATCAATTTTAAAGTAATAATGGTCTCCATAAAAGTATTTTTGCAGTGAAATACATAATATATATTTCAGTCTAGATATAGATGATTTTCTACTATACTTGCTCTTTTCTTTTATGTAAAGGTTGTTAGTTTATTAGCTGGTTATACAAAGACTAGTCTGAGTATTGATCCTGATTCCTTGGTATATTTTATTCAAATATTTTATGTGTATCATGTATAGAGATAGAAATAAAATTCTGTAGAAATATATATATATTTCATGAATATTTTTAAGTATGTATATTCATAAAATATAGTTTTATATTTCACATATATTTATACATATATTTCATATGTGTGTAAGTGTATAAATAGATAAGTGTATGGAGTATCTATTCATGTAATATTGTAAAACAAGAATTTTTAATGACCATACCTGAATAATTTGAATTGCTATCTGTGGATTAAGATAGTACCTAAACATAAATTTCCAACATGGTTCCTTACAGTGTATTACTGTTTAGATACTAGGAATAGAAAAGCATGTGATTATATAGTATTTCTTCTTTTTAGATTTCAGGTGTTTGAGTAGAAAAGGCTGCTATCCAAGTTTTAAGAGCTAAACTTTAAAGGCACACTAAAACTGAATGTTCTCAGATTTAATATGAGCAATTTCCTTGCTCTTTTGCCTGCCTAGTAAATCATTTACTCCAGCAGGCAAAATTTTTCTTTCAAAAAAAAGCTTCTTTTGAAAAAAAAATCTCAAAATAGTGTTGAAATAGAAGCACTGTGTACTTGCTCTGGATACAAACCTACCAAGACAGAAAAGTGGTTGCCTTTTCACTTATGACCCAGTGGGAAAATGTAGGAAATGAGTTTTAAGTGAGAATAAATGATGTTATCTAAAAATCTTTTTTACTAAAACAGAAAAAAAAACCTTACAAATGATTAGAGGACAGGGTTTAAATTTTCATAGTAATGGAACTATACAAGTATACATTTTGTGCCCAAAGGACCTAGAAGACAAAATGACACTTCAGAATTTAATATCTGTACCTATTCATTCTCCTCCCCAAGCTCTAAGAACAAAACAATCCTGATGACATCTGACAGTCCAGAGTCCAAGTTAGAAGCATTCTAATTTTCCTGTGTTTATTTCTTATTAGAATGGAGAAGAAAAAAAAAATTCATAACCAAGACTATAACCAGGAAAGAAGCATTACATAAAAGAGGGAGCCAAAACTATACTATAGCTAAATTTTTCTCCTCATGTCTCTTAATTGGACAATTGAGTCCATTTATTTTCAACATTATGGGTAAGAAAGGACTCACTGTTGCCATTTTGTTGCTTGTTTTCTGTTTGGTTTTTTGTTTGTTTGTTTGTTTGTTTGTTTAGACTTCTTATTCCTTCTTTTTATACTGATTTTATTCATGGTTAAGTGATTTTCTCTGGTGGTATGTTTTAATTTCTTTCTTTTTATTTTTAGTCCATCTAGTATAGGTTTTTACATTGTGCTTCCCATGATACTTAACAAAAAAATTCTTATAACAAGTTATTTTAAGGAGATGACAACTTTTCTTAGATCACAAATAGAAACAAAGAAAAAATGAAAAACAACTTCTGCACTTTACCTCTATTCTCCCCATATTTTGACTTTATGTTGTCTCAATTTACATATTTTTATATATTGCCCATCTCTTAACAGATTGCTATAGGTATTATTGTTTTTGATAGATTTGTCTTTTCGGCTTCAAATTAGAACTATGAGCAGATTGCACACTGCAATTACAGTATTAGAGTATTCTGGCTGTGTCTGTGTATTTAATATTACTAGTGGTTTTTCTATCTTCAAATGTTTTCTTTTTGCACATTAGTGTTTTTTTCTTTCAGATTGAAGAATTTCCTTTAACATTCCTTGTAATATGGGGGTAGTGTTGGTGAATTCTTTCAGCTTTTGTTCATCTGGGAAAGATTTATCTCTCCTTCATAGTTGAAGGATAGCTTTGCTAGACATAGTATTCTTAGGTAGCAGCCTTTTTTTCATTCTTTCAGTACTTTGAAAATGCCATCCCCTTCCCTCCTTGCCTGTATAGTTTCCATTGAGAAGTCTGTTGACATATACATTGGAGCTCCTTTATAAGTTATTTGCTTCTTTTCTCTTGCTGCTTTTAAGGTTCTTTATTTGCCCTTGATTATTGAGAATTTGATTATTATATACCTGGTAGTAATCTTAATTGAGTCAAATATGGTGTTCTCTGAACTTCTTGTATCTGGATATTTATCTCTTTCTCAATTTTTGGAAAGTTTTCTGTTATTCTTTCTTTGAATAAGATTTCTACCCCCTGCTCTTGCTTAACTCCCTCTTGAATACTAATAATTCTTATATTTGGTCTTTTCAGGTAATTTTCTATATCTTGTAGGTGATCTTTCTTTCTTTTCATTCTTTTTCTCTTCTGACTGCATATTTTCAAATAGCCCGTTTTTGAGCTCACTGATTTTTTCTTCTGCTTGATCCATCCTGCTGTTGAAAGCCTCTACAGAATTTTTCAGTTTACCAAATATGTTTCTGAGTTCTAAGATTTGCTTGATTTTTAAAAATTATTTCAATCTTTTTGTTAAATTTCTCCAATAAATTTTTGAATTGCTTTTCTGTATTATCTTGGAGATCCCTGAGTTTCCCTAAAACTACAATTTTGAATTCTTAGAGAGTTTATATGTCACCATGTTATTAGGGTTAGTGACTGGTTCTTTGCTTTGTCCATTTGAGGAGGTCATAGTTCCCTGTTTGCTGTTGTTCCTTCATGATGTATCTCTATTTGTTTGTATTGAAGCATTAGTTATTATTCCAATCTTCTCTGTCTGGCTTATTTTGGTTTTTACTGGATATATTTGCTTTGTAATTTACCTGTTGATTTTATTTTGTTTGTTTGTTTTTTTCTACTAGGTTGCTGCCCCATTTTCAGCACCATATGGCACCTTAAGCCCAGGTCTGCCTTGGTTCTAGTAAGCAATCACAGTACTGTTTGTCCCATATTGGGGGAAGCACAAAAGGAGATATCCCAGAAGTGTGAGAAGGCTGGGAAGGGGCCCCTTCCTATAGGGCATCTATGGAATAGACTTCCTACAGCACAGAAACAGCCTGCTGAACAGCTACTCTGATTTGGTGTCTACTTTGGCCAACCTCAGAGAAGAGTTTCTAGGGATGTGAATGGAAGTGCCACCTCCCTCCTTTCTGTCCTCAGGAATATTTCTCATTTCAGGTACCTATGATGGTTCTCATGGGTTGAAACAGGGACAAGTCTCCTGCCAGGGAACCCAAAAGGATGGGAAATATTGTCCAACTTGAACTCACTTTTTCCAGTGTGAGTTGGGGAAACTGTGAGTTGGGGAAAATTTTTCTACGTACTTTCTGTCAGGAGATTAGGGTGAGGGGCATTGCAGATGTGGAAGTCCACTTCTCTTACCATTTGCTCAGAGTTTTTCATTTCTCTGCAGCCTCAGGAATTGTCTAATCATCATATTTGAGTTCTGGGATATTGCTGGTGATAATCTCAGTACTGAATATTTGGTTTTTATATTCTCTTGGGGGTGGGGTGGGAGAATAATGCCAGCTACCTTCTCTACTGTTATTTTGGAACCAGAAGACTCTTCTCATGTCTCAAAAGAAGAAGTGACTATATAAAGCTTGCTCCTTGGTATCTCTACCATTAGGGTAATAGAATACATACAGAGAAATACAGAAATACAGATGCACCCTTACTCAAGGGATAGATAGATAGATAGATAGATAGATAGATAGATAGATAGATAGATAGATGATAAAAGGACAAACCACACATTGGTCAAAAACAGAATTCAGACAACATAAATTTTCAAGGCAGATTTCAAAAATTAAGATTAACTAACCAAAGATGGATAGGAAGCTGAGAAGAGTATCCAAAGACCAAGTAAGAAAGACCAAGTTAACCTGCAAGTGGAATAGTCTGTCAAGCACTGCTGTGGCTGCAGTTAATATTTACCAGGCTCCAACCTCCAGGTCTTAAGTCTTAAGGGCAATGTGCGTGATTCCTAATAAAACATGTGGATACAAAAATTAGGCAAGGTTTGTATTATCAGTCAAAAGTGGCTCATTATAATCCACATTACAGGATTCATGAGGAAGATACGATTATTTCAATGGAAATTATGCTAAAAAGGCATTTGATAATATTCAACATGTATTGCTAATTATTAAAATTGGTTTCTTATTAAAAGTACCTATTATAAATGAATATATACTATCATGTATAATGACAGATTTTTAGACATTTCTGCCAAATTAAAAAGCAAATCATCTGCACTTTTAATTAATATATTAGTAGGGGATGAAGAGAGGGAAGAATTTCCATCATGGGAAAACTGTAGTCATGAGAGAATAGAAAAAATATGAATAAATAAGGGATATCAGGCAGTGGAGCAAGAGGAGAGCAAATCAGAGAGAGGAGCAGAGGGGCCCAGGTAGGCAGTCTCCAGAGGATGAAGAAAGGCACTCCTGTGATTACTTTCCTGCCCTTCACTGTAGCTTCCCTGAGGTCTGGCCATACCTGGGAAGTCCCAGGCTGTTCGTGGAATTTTGTGTGGAATTCATTCAGTAAGCCCATATTTTCTTTTATGGGGGGGGGACCTATTTTTCTGATTATAAAATGTCACCTTTGAAATTCAAACATACAAGAAGTATAAATAAGGTGAAGATCAACCATAATTTTAACACTTATTGGTGCTTAATCTCCACTGTTTGAGTGTAATGTGCACCAGTGTGTATGTATGTACATGCATACATATATATATAGTATTTGGTATTTTCATGCCATGCTGGTGTGAACTTATATAACCATTGGAGGAGAAATTTGGAAATGTGTATTGGGAGCTACAAAAATAATCCTACTTTTTTTTTCAACAAAAGGTTTTAAGTACCTACTATGTACCAGGTATTCCTCGGGGCTTGTGGGATATACCTCAGAACAAAACGGGCAGAAATCACTGGCTGCATGGAGCTTATAATGAGAGAGAAAAAATAAACAACTAATATAATAAATAACACACATATTGAATGCTTGAAAAAGATGAATGCTACGAAAGAGGAAAGTAGCAGAGCAGGGTAAGGAATGAAATTCCAGATGGGGCAGGATGGGGACATGTTGAAATATGAAATAGGGTTGTAAAAATCCGAGAACAGACTTGCAGATTGGGGAAGTTACCATGCAGACACCTGGGATAAGATCATGCCAGACAAATTATTATTGATGAGAGAAATTTCCATTTTAAGGATATATTCTAAAGAAATATAAGTATTTATGTATTTTATATTGTTTCACAGTAATGGAACATACTTCATATACTGTTATGTAATCTGTCTTTATCAATATATTATTACACATTTTATGACAATAGGCATAGAAGTACATCACACCTTTTTTGATTAGATGGTATTCCAATAAAGGGTGTGCCATAAGTTATTTAACCAATCCCCCAGTTTTCACTTTTGCAGAGTACTACAAATGACACTTTTGTATCAATATTTTCCATATGGTTTGTTTTGTTTTGTTTTTTGCTTTAGAACAGGAAAGTGGTATCTCTCAATCACGGAGATGCACAGTTTTAAGGCATCTCCTTGACCAAGAGACACCACCTTTATATTAACATGTACTTTATAAGCTGACAATCCTTGCTCTCTTTGCAAATTCCTGAGATTGTGCATGTTCATTGCCCAGGTCATAATGGCTGCTGACATTCAATCTTTCCATGAGGAGTCCCTTGCAGTCCCAGCACATCTTCCTGGTGTTTTCTCATCTGTTCTTGGTGAGATGGTGGGGAAGGTGGGTGGAGAACCAGACAATGTCTTCTCTTCACCTCCCTTCTGAGATCCAAGCATCACTTAGTGATCACTGACAGCCATGAGTTTTGTGCTTACTGGTTTGCATTCTCTGAAACCCAATCATTCCTATGAATCACACATACTGGTTTTGTACAGAATAAAATAAAAAACATTTCCTCTCTCTCAGTTATTTTTCCCTTATTTCCCCACATTCTTCTCTAATCATTCTGTAGACCATTCACATTCCCTGTAGTAATGCCTACAATGTTTTGATATGAGTTTGCTACTTACAGTCCTGCTAGTTTATAAACAAACAAAACTATTGCTTTCCAGTGCTGGCAAGGTTCAGAGAAAAAAAAACAGCACTTTATTTCTATCTATGCTGATTTTAGCATAAAATACTACAATCTTTTTGGAAAATAGTTTGGCAAAATGGAACATGAGCTATAAATTTTCATATATTTGGTCTCAGCAATCTCAAATATAGGAGTACATTCTTTTTTATATATACTTTTAGTTCTAGGGTACAAGTGCACAACGTGCAGGTTAGTTACATATGTATACATGTGCCATGTTGGTGTGCTGCACCCATTAACTCGTCATTTACATTAGGTATATCTCCTAATGCTATCCCTCCCTGCTCCCTCCACCCAACAACAAACCCAGTGTGTGATGTTCCCCTTCTTGTGTCCAAGTGTTCTCATTGTTCAATTCCCACCTATGAGTGAGAACATGTGGTGTTTGGTTTTCTGTCCTTGTGATAGTTTGCTGAGCATAATGGTTTCCGGCTTCATCCATGTCCCTACAAAGGACATGAACTCATCCTTTTTTATGGCTGCATAGTATTCCATGGTGTATATGTGCCGCATTTTCTTAATCCAGTCTATCATTGATGGACATTTGGGTTGGTTCCAAGTCTTTGCTATTGTGAATAGTGCCGCAATAAACATACGTGTGCATGTGTCTTTATAGCAGCATGATTTATAATCCTTTGGGCATATACCCAATAATGGGATTGCTGGGTCAAATGGTATTTCTAGTTCTAGATCCTTGAGGAATCGCCACACTGACTTCCACAATGGTTGAACCAGTTTACAGTCCCACCAACAGTGTAAAAGTGTTCCTATTTCTCCACATCCTCTCCAGCACCTGTTGTTTCCTGACTTTTTAATGATCGCCATTCTAACTGATGTGAGATGGTATCTCATTGTGGTTTTGATTTGTATTTCTCTGATGGTCAGTGATGATGAGCATTTTTTCATGTGTCTGTTGATTCTATAAATGTCTTCTTTTGAGAAGTGTCTGTTCATCTCCTTTGCCCACTTTTTGATGGGGTTGTTTGATTTTTTTTCTTGTAAATTTGTTTAAGTTCTTTGTAGATCCTGGACAGGTTGCCTGTTCACTCTGATGGCAGTTTCTTTTGCTGTGCAGAAGCTCTTTAGTTTAATTAGATCCCATTTGTCAATTTTGGCTTTTGTTGCCATTGCTTTTGGTGTTTAGTCATGAAGTCCTTGCTCATGCCTATGTCCTGAATGGTATTGCCTAGGTTTTCTTCTAGGGTTTTTATGGTTTTAGGTCTAATATTTAAGTCTTTAATCCATCTTGAATTAATTTTTTTATAGGGCGTAAGGAAGGGATCCAGTTTCAGCTTTCTACATATGGCTAGCCAGTGTTCCCAGCACGATTTATTAAATAGGGAATCGTTTCCCCATTTCTTGTTTTTGTCAGGTTTGTCAAAGATCAGATGGTTGTAGAAGGAGTACATTCTAAAGGAACAATTCAGAATATGGATATGGAAAGGCATGTTTACAAACATGCTGATTGTAATATATTTCTATAATTCCCCATCAACACCTGTATTAGTTTTCAAAACAAAGGTGACTTTGTTATAGATCACAAACTAAGTGGCTTAAAATGACCAAAATTTATTCTCTCGGCATTCTGGAGGCTAGAGGTCTAAATCAAGGTGTCAGCAGGGTTTGCTCTATCTGAGGGTTCTGAGGGAGAATCTGTTTCATGCCTCTCTCTTAGCTTCTGGTAATGCCCAGCGATTGTTGACATTGTTTGGTTTGTAGATGCACCATTCCAATCTCTGCCTCCTTCTCACATGTGATTTTCCCTGTGTCCCACGATGTTAAACAGTTATGGGAGAGGTTGGCCTTGGGCTGAATCCTGTTTATACCAGATTACCTGACTTGTGGGAGAATCAGTAGAGATTATGACTTTGCCAATTGTTACCACCATGAGGACCACTTCCTAAGAGTCGTCTCCCCTTCATGTCCATGATAGAGTGGGTCATCATGCCACTTTTAGGCTATCAGTCAGCATTATAATGTTTGGTATTCATTGTTTAAACCCTCCAAAGTCTTCAGGCAAGAAGAGCTGTCCAATTCACAGATTCAGTCAGGATACCATTGAGTACTAACCTTGTAGAGTCACTGAAAGGATTTAAAGTTGTCATTGTTAGGATTTACATTTTAAACCTTGAAATGTGATAGAAATTTTGCTGCCAGTATACACAGTTCTTGGGATTTAACCACTTATTAAAAAAACACCCATCTTAGCCTGGGCGTGATGGCTCACGCCTGTAATACCAGCACTTTGGGAGTCCGAGGCTGGCGGATCACAAGGTCAGGAGATCGAGACCATCCTGGCTAACACGGTGAAACCCTGTCTCTACTAAAAATACAAAAAAAAAATAAAAAATTAGCCGGGCATGGTGGCAGGCGCCTGTATTCCCAGCTACTCAGGAGGCTGAGGCAGGAGAATGGCATGAACCTGGGAGGCTGAGCTTGCAGTGAGCCGAGATCACACCACTGCACTCCAGTCTGGACGACAGAGTGAGACTCCGTCTCTAAAAAACAAAAACAAAACAAAACAAAACAAACCCATCTTATATAATATTTTAATTTCTAATAGGATGAGAAATATTCCATCACATAGTGCAATTTGTGTGTCTACCCATGCCATTGATAACAAGAAAAGAGACCAAAAAATAGCCTCCAGGGGTCCAGAATGAAGTGTTTCCCAAGTTGAAAAAGAAATAAATACCAAAAAAAGAAAATAGAAAAATTCATTATCTTCATTGTTATGGAAAAATTGTATATTTCTTCACTTATCAATTGCAGAGGAAAGAAGTAAACAACATCAAAATACATCCTTTCAACAGAGACACTGGTTGTAAATAAGGTTTCATCATTTGTATGCTTGTCCAAAGTGGTAATTTAGAATGACTGCTACCAGCTCTGGCTGTATCCAGAATGATAATTATGAAGTAAGCGCTGAGCAGATGCTTGGAAATAAAAGTTTGCCCTGAGTTGCCAGGAGCCTAAGGACAAAGCTAACAGTCCCCTTAAACCCTTAGTTTGGGAACAGAATTGTCAATACAGCCACAGTCTGCCAATTTGCTAAGCATCAATAGACATTAGCCATGCATACAAATATGGATTATTTTAAGAAAATAAATTGTCACTGACATATAATTATTTTTGCTTTCCTTTCTATGGATCTGTGCCTACTCTGAATATCTTAAAGCAGCAACTCAAAATTAATTCATAAGAAAAGGAGAAACAGGCTAGTAAAAATTGTATTATAAGCTCACAGCAAGAAATACGTGTTTAAAAAGGGATTTATTCTTTCTTATTGGAATGAACACTTAATTTTCTACCTAAAATGAAATAAAACTTTAAGAAAATTTAAGGCTGCTGAGAAATCAGTTTTTCACATGCCAAACTATGTTAGCAAAGTTGGGAATAAATCATCAAAGAAATCTGACTAGTACTACACTGCAGTTCCGGCAATATAATATTTAACTTTATATCCACATGAAGCAACTGTAGGACAACTATCACTAATGAGTTCACCAAATTCTGTGAACTAATACCTTTGAATAATAGACAATTGGCATTCCTCCTCTTTGTGCTCTGAATTGTTCTTCTTGTGCTTTCCCTTCTTCTCATCTTCCTTCCATTGCTACTTCTCTGAAAATATCTTCCTTGTTATGACATTAAAAGATTTGCAC
Source organism: Pan troglodytes (assembly GCF_028858775.2). Taxonomy (NCBI): domain Eukaryota; kingdom Metazoa; phylum Chordata; class Mammalia; order Primates; family Hominidae; genus Pan; species Pan troglodytes. The sequence continues at coordinate 138,753,423 of NC_072404.2, forward strand.
CACTATCCTTATGCCCTCAATTTTCTCCCTTTCTGATTTTCCCACCACTGCTGGTATTAAGCCTGCTTCCTTGGCAGCTCCTTTAGGTGACAATGACAAGAGTCACAGACTTGTCCTCTGTCTTTCCGGACTGTTGATGTGACATGTATTAAATTATACTCTTTATTTAGAATGAGAACAATGATTGGTAGTCTTTCTACAAATGAGCTTAAATTTCTGTTCTTTCATTGCTTGACTGCATTTTGAGATTGCGATCCAAACAAACTGAAAAATATTTGACTAACAGTTACAAAATTTAGAAGTTTTGAAATGAAGGATTGGCTTTGTCATTTTGTGGCTTCTAATAAATATTTACCATTGAAAGAAAAATTTGGCCAATAAATTAGGAGTTATATAAGTATAGTATATATATATATATAGACTCTCTCTATATATACACACACACACACAGAAGTTTATATAAATATAAGCATTATAGTTATCTCAAATCTCTTAGTCAATTAGAGTGAAGGTCTATTATGATATTTTTAAAAAGATAATAAATACTATTTTTGGAGTGCCTACTGTGTGCCAGAGACTTCACATTTGTTATTTAACACACACAACCCCATGATAATTACTGCTATCTCGGTTACCGCAACGAGCACAGTCAGTCTTGGAGAAATTATGTCACTTTTCCAACTTCTAGTGTCCTGCTAAACCTTTCACAGTCTCAAACATAAAATCCATTTAATTTGCTCCCCATGATTTAGCAATATATTAGGCTAATTTGAAGGACATGAATTTATTTTGATAGAACGTAACCCATTTATGTAGGGAAGTATTTTATAACAGACTTTTACTATATTTTTATTTCACTCCTATAATTCTTACTAGGAAATGATTTTTGGTTTGATATTCTTGAATCATAAGATTGAAATCTACACTTCCTTCTTTGTGCTGCTGAAATCTCGCTCTTACTGCAGAACTTCATGCATTTCAGGGAAGCTCAAAGTTCCCTTAGCAGCAGGTTCTGCCAAAGACTCTTCACTAACACATATTCTGTTGAATTCAAGGGGCTTGCAGATAGACTTTCCTTAGCCCTCACTAGTGATTCTGATAGTGAGGGAATGTGTTGAGGAAAAAAGCATAACTGAGTACCTATTTGCTTGCCCTTTGGAAGGAAAATGGCAAATGTTTTTACTCCAGGAATTCAACTTGTCACAGGACAGTCATGTGGAAATGAATCAAGTTAATTATCCCTTTCTAGGAAAACTTACTTCTGGACATACTAGTTAAACATTAGGACTTAGAGAAAATAATTTTGTACACTGCCTACCACAGAGAATTATTGCAGATTAGGAGAAGTATATTGGAAGTATTCAGGAGTGAAGTTGTTTTGGCAGAATCAGGGCCCCTGTGCTCACATGAGATGTGTGGGTGACTTGAAAGGAGATTCCATTATCAACTTTATTTCTAATATTCATTGTCTATGAGACACAGACAGTCTGTGACGATTTAGATGGTCAATCAAGGGAGGCATGAAAGCACTGTTTTCCTCAGAAGAACTCTGAACTCCTTAACACGACAGATTTTATCTTATTAATTTTACCCTCACTAAAGGTCAGCTGAGAATCAAATGAGATACCCATATAACCATAGTAAATGCATCTTCAAACATAAAGTTACATATATACAGTATAATAATTTTGAATACATAATGCTTATTAAGTTTTATATGCATTTAGTAATTTAATGTTTACAACTCTAAAATATGCAGTATTTTTATCCCCCATATTATAGATGGTAAACTGAGGCACTTGTGAGTTTAAGTAATTTTTCCAAAGTCCACATTGCTAGTGATGGGCTCAGCTGACTTGAATCCAGGATTCTCTTGCCCCAGAATGTGTGTTCCTAACCACTATGCATTACCTGCCCCTCATAAAGTCCCATAAAAGAGTGGGAGTTGAATAATGAGAACACAGGTACACAGGGAGGGGAACATCACACACCGATGCCTGTCAGGGGGTGGGGGGCTAGGGGAGGGATAGCATTAGGAGAAATACCTAATGTAGGTGACGGGTTGATGGGTGCAGCAAACCACCATGGCATGGGTATACCTGTGTAACAAACCTGCAGTTCTGCACATGTACCCCAGAACCTAAGGTTAAAAAAAAAAGAGTGTTTTCCTAAGGTACTATGTCCTTAGTCATGCATGCAAGTTGTCATTTCTTTTAATAGGCTGTGATCTCATTTTTTAATTTTTAAAAAATATTTCATTTTTATGGATAAATACTAGTTGTACATATTTGTAGGGTACAGGTGATGTTTTAATACATGCATACAACGTGTAATGACCAAACCTGGATAATTAGAATATATATCACCTCAAATATTTATCATTTCTTCGTGTTGGGAACATTTAAAATCTTCTCTTCTAGCTATTTTGAAAGATACAATAAATTATTGTTAACTATACCTGCCCTATTGTGCCATTGAACACTAAAACAGACTCCTTCTAATTGGATTTTTGCGCCCATTAACCACCCTCTCTTCATCCCCCTCCTCACTACTCTTCCTCACCTCTGGTAACCACCAATCTATTTACTACCTCCGGGAGATCATTTTTTTTTAGCTTCTACATATAAGTGACAACATGTGATATTTGTGTGTGTGCATGCATGCATACATGCCTGGCTTATTTCACTTATCATGTCCTCCACTTCCATCCATGGTGCTTCAAATGATGGGATTTCATTTTTTACGGCTTATAACATTCCATTGTGTATATATGCCACATTTTGTTTATCCATTCATCTGTTAATGGACACTTAAGTTGTTTCCATATCGTGGCTATTGTGAATAATGCGCAATAAGCATGCACCTATAGGTATCCCTCTGACGCAGTCATTTCTTTTCTTTTGTGTAAACACCCAGTAGTGGAATTACTGGATTGTATGGTAGTTCTATTTTTAGGTTTTTCAGGAACCTCCAAACTGTTTTCCATAGTGGTTTTACTACATCACACACCCACCAACGGTGTGTGAGCATTTCTCTTTCTCTGCATTCTTGCTAACATTTGTTATTTTCTGTCTTTTTAAATAATAGCCATTCTAACTGGCTAATCATCAGGGAAAGCAAATCAAAACCACAATGAGATATCATCTCACCCCAATTAAAATAGGCTGTCAACCTTGAATTCTTTTGGAAAGGATCTGAGTGCTAATCACCTTTGACTCTGACAGAGCAAACCTTTGAACATACTGGGTTGATTATAGTTGAAAAGAAACCACATTTAAAACAAAATTATTTTACCTCAGAGGTAAGGATAACCATGTTGGAAATCTTCATAGTAGCACAGAGGTACAGATACTGAATATATTTGAGTTCTAGCTTCTCTGAGACAAAGTCATTCATTCACTCAAATATTTCGTGACTAAAATCCCCTAAGAAAGGAAAATAGGGGCAATATTCAAACTAGAGCCTAGACCAAAGCAAGGAACCCTGAGCTCTTTGTGGAAAGCCAAAAGCATAACAAAAGGAAACCAAAGTCTTCTCAGGGTCAGGCTTAATGTGGAAATCCTCCGAACAATACGCTTGGAGAAGCAGCCATCCGTGGTCAGCTCAGAAATTTCTGCCAGTGGAAACGTATAGGGTGAATCTTATCCTATTTGGGTGTTTTCATCTTCTCCCATCAGCAGATTGATTATTAGTTTATCAGGTTAGTCAGTTGGAACCTGTTGAATAACATACAGGGAGGGAAGCTTTTAATCAGTGAGCGGAGCAGGAATATAAATGGCCTTTGGTGGTAAGGAACCTGAAGAGACATCTAGCCATTACTTGTACAAGCAACTGTGGGTTATGAAGGATTTTTGGTAACGCACATAGTAGATAAAATATTTTACCAAGTATACGAAGACCTAACCTTTCTACAAATTGTGTAGCATTGAACAAGCAGCTAAGCTTCTTTGGGTTTCAGTTTCCTCATCTGTGAAATAGGAGGGGCCTGGAATAGATGATTACTATAGCTCTTTCCACCTCTAACAACTGGAAGGTTAAGGATTAACAGCAAGTTCATTAAGGTCAAAGTCAGCTTTAATCATTCAGCAGTGAAGCTAGAGTTTGCAGTGATGAGAAGGCAGAAGTCCTAACTTAAATCTCACCCTGTCGAGCACCTCTTTTGCCCTTCAATAATCATAAAGTTCTAACATCTTCGAAAGCTACTCAGGGCCAAGGTTCCTTAAGTACTCAAAAAAATTCAATTAAAAATCACTGAAAAACCTTCTCAAAGGAAGGATTTAAAAAGGATAAAAGAACCATGAATGGCAACACTTACTTTAGAAATCCCTTCAAATATTAAAAACAGAACATTGCAAAACAAAAAAAATAGCTCTCAATTGTACAGTATTCTGTCACAGTGCAGTTTGGCATCATGCCAAATATGCAAACACAGTGAAAAATTATCTTATGTGTTCTCTAAGGGTCCAAAGTTTTCTCAATTCAAGCCCATCTTCTCTTCCAAAGGAATGATAAATCTGAGATGAAAACAAGTCATATACACAGAAGGAATATAGACTCATAGTCCATTTATTTACAAATATGTACTGTTCCTTCACCATATGGTTTGAACAAAGACATTAAAATGTGAAAACAACAGCAGGTCTCGAGCTTAGCTGCCATAGAAATAGATTAGTTTCCAGGTCTGGCCTGTTCTCAGAGACATGTCGACCCACAGTCTGTTCAACCACAGGCACTTATGTTTCAAAAATGTCTCTACGGAACTCTACTTTCTCCTTTTTGCCTGCAGATGAATTAAATTAATGCTTTGCGTATTTGGTTTTAAAAAATGACCCTTCCCTGTTTCAGTGGTCCTTTCTTTCAAGAATAATATTTTGTCTGGCTATTCAAATACTGTTTTATTAATAAATGACATATGCTAAAAGCCAACCAGATCTGAATGTTGGCATGAGCATTGTGTCTTCAGCCACATCATGTCCCACATTTTTGGTGTCTTAGAACTTCCTAATCTCAGTTCCTTGGTTCCTTCCACCTGCCTCTCAGCTGGTCCAGCTCCTTTGTTAAGTCTCCTCTTGTTCTATCCCCCTCCCCACCACTACTCAGAGCCAGTCTCCTCTATTATACTCTAGCCCACACTTACTTTCAAATATAATTATCTATGTTCTAAACATCTAACCTGTGAATTAGTGGTACCTAATAAAGATATTGGCTAGAAAACATGTATTTAGAAGGACAGCAAAAAATCGTGTATATGAATTGCTTTTGGAATAAAGTGATACAGGTTTAAGCCCCTGTTTTATAATATGGTAACTTTTCTTCTACTGGGTCTAAACAACATTATTTCCTTGTAAAATAATAATAATCATTTCATATTTATTGGGCATTTACTATGTCAGATATTGTGCAAAGTTTTAATACACATTATGTCATTTAATCTTTACAACAGTCCTATGAGCTATGCATTACTCATACCTCACTCATTACTCAACCTCACTTTGAAATAAGAAAATTGAGGCCCAGAGAGATAATGAAACTTGACTAGATTTAGGGTTTCAACCCACATTTATCTGAATCCAGCACCAAACCTCACCTTGCAATGTTTTTATGAGGATCGAATAAGATGGTGTATGTAAGGACATAGCATGGGTTATAAAGTGCTGTGTAAATGTAAGCTACTGTCCTAGCCAAGACTTTAAATTAATGAATACAGGAAGTGTAGGCATTGTGTTGAGTTGGAGATGCAGAAGATTAGAGGGCAGGAATTAAACCTACAGGCTTCTTATTATGGAGAATAAGGATTCAGGATCCCAAGAGGAACAAAATATTGTACAACGAATAAGTATAAATAAAATGCACTATGTGACTAATGAGAGGCCTCTTTGAACAAGGTAGCTCAGGAATAAAGAAAAGTATAATTAGAAAACTTTGAATTTAATAACCACTTCTTTCTTTTTTCTTTGGTTTTCAATGTCACTATCATTAATTCTTCCCAAACTATCTAATATAATAAATAAATGCCTCTTAATGCTATTTTTCCTAACAGTGAAAGAAAAGTTGCACTGGACAGGTTAAACTGGCAAGAAAGACTATTGCAATAAGAATCAAGACTACTACAATTGGTGATTAGAGATTGGACTCTAGTCCTCGAACACAAAAGCTAAAGAGTTTTGAAGCACTGGAGTGAACTAGCGGAATAGTACTGGAGGATGAGGACTTTAAGGGAAAAATTTGTCAGTGTGATTACACTATTGGTTTTTGCTAATTGACGCTTATCAAAGTTAGGCCCCTACCTTTCCACAGAGACTAAGAGGCAGGGGCCCTAGCTTTCTAGATGGTTCCCCTTCAAAGGGAATACTCCCAGGTCCTTGAGAAAGATATTACTGGGAGTAAAATTGTCAAGAAGCTGGAAGACAATTTACATCTCAAAGGGGCAGAGAAGAAACTTACAATCACAAGGTTTTCAAGGTAAATGCTCTAAGAAAAGTTATATCAGGGGCCAATCAGAAGACTGGCTAAGGTTTAGTCAAACTGAAGTTAAGGGTGTTTTGGTCACTACATCTAAGCACATCAGATAATTAGATCCCCCCTTTTTTTCTGAACACATCTTTTCTGAAACTCTCTCCTCCCCTCTTTAATCTGGACTAGTTGCTCTCTAGGCCTGATGCACAGCTGTCAACCTGGGACTTTCTTTGCTTCTCTTCCCTTATCTGGAGACACTAATTTAGCAGAATACATAGATTTAGAAGAATACATTCTTCATTAACACCCTGAGACATGGTGCATACAAATAAAATTTTAAGACTTTAAGTGTCTGAAAATGTTCTTTTCTAGTCTCACTAATGACAAATCATTGGACTGAATATAAAATTCTAAGTTAAAAATCATTTTTACCTAGGTGTTTTCTTCTGCTGTGTTCTAGCTTTCACTATTCCTATTGAGAAGTCAAATACTGCTTGGTGCTCAATTTCTTGAATGTCACTTACTTTATTTCTAAAAGCTTGTCTTAGTCTATTCATGGTGCTATAACGAAGTATCATAAACTGAGTGATTTATAAACAACAGAGATTTATTTCTCACAGTTCTGGAGGCTGGGAAGTCCTAGATCAAAGGACCAGCAAGTTCAGTGTCCGATGAGGATTCATTTCCTTGTTCATAGATGGCTCTTTTTGCTGTAACCTCACATGGTAGAAGGGGCAAGAGGTCTCTCTTTGGTCTCCTTTATAAGGGCACTAATGCCATTCATCAGGGCTCTGCCCATGACCTAACAACCTCCCTAAAGCCCCACCTTCTAATACCATCACATTTGGGGTTAAGATTTCAACATGTGAATTTTGTAGGGACACAACATTCAGTCTATAGAAGAACTTGTAAGATATTTCTATTATTCCTGGTGGTTTGAAATTTTATTCATTGCACTGGACTCTGAGTGACTCTTTCATTACGAAATCACGTGTTCTTCAGTGATACATACGTTATTGGATTAATTATTTGAAAATTGTTTTGTCTCCCCTTCTCTTTTCTCTGTTCTCTCTTTTGGGAACTCTTATGAATCGGACATTAGGTCTCATGAATTTATCATCCAATCTTCTCTCCTTCTCCAAATTTCTTCGCCTTATTGTTCTATTTTCTCAAAGATTCCCTTGATTTCATAATCATATTGATTTATTTTACTTTATTCTTAATCTCTAAAAGCTCAATCATTTTATTGCTTCTTTTAAAATATTCTGCTTTTGTTTTATGAATAAAATATTATCATTCATTTCTATGAGGATATAGATTTAAATATTGTTTAAAATCTCAGGGTTTTTTTTTTCTTTTTGTTCTCTGGAGGAATTTCTTTTCAATTAATTATTTGGTTGATTTGTCTTTCAAATTGGAAATTTTTCCAAACTGTTGAACAATCCTTGGCTGTCTATTTATATTTAAGAGTGTGGCACTCAAGAGCTATTTGGAAGTACACTCTAGCAGATATTGGAACACAGGGGTTTCATAGCAGGATCTCCAAATGTCAGTGTCTTTGCTAGATATTCTGCGTATGCACTGCCCCCACCATGACTTTTCTCCATTTATGTCCATCCTGCTCTGTCCCTGGAGGCTGACACCGAGAACTACACACTTAGACTTCATGAACGGCTGGGCTTCAGTGGATAGACGCTCTGAGGCTGTTCGTGAGCGAAAAGGGAGAGCATTCAGGGTATTTTTTTTCTCTTGATTCATTCTCCGTTTCAGCACAAAGTCTCTAGTAGTATTTGTAACTCTCTACATGTCAGTTTCTGTTGGGAGGGCTTTGTTCCACTGCTCCACTTTGTTCCTTCTGCCCTGGAGATGCAATGGCTTCCCACCGTTGCTAGGTGCTGGGTGACTCACCATCTCTCATTCATTTGCTCACATGATGGTTAGTATTAAACAGCTCCTTCATTAACATCCTTCATTTGAATCCCTTAGGGTGAATCTGCTTTCCTGCCAGGATAGTAGTATCCACAAGTTTGTTTTTTGTTTTTTCTTTTTTTTCCCCCCTTTGGAATACTTCAGTTTCTCCAGAGAATAATCCTCTAATATTTTTTCAGAGAATGGAGGAAGCATATGCCTGACTATGAATGCTCATAAAGCAAGGATCATTGGGGTGGGGGTTAAAGTTTCCATATGTAGCCTTTGGCTCCATGTTATCACCATTTTATTGCAGTAGCTCTACCCTGTCTGCTGCTATCCCTGGTATTTTTGAGATTTACTTTCCACAAAGTAAATGTCCATTTTCTTGGTGGGGTTGGGCTATAGGAGATGCAGGAAAAGATCATCAGGTCTAATTACCTCTCAATGAGGTACTTCTTAGCCAGTTCTTGTTTTCAGCCCCATGTCTCATTCCAACCTTCTGCAGTATGGGTATCTCTAAGTCCTGAATCCTTCCAAGTGACATGGTATGAATTAACCTGCTTTCTTCTTTAATGACATACCTCTCTTATGGCTGTTTTTTTTTTCAGATCTTTTCATTCCTTACATTCATTTTCCATCTTCTAAAAATTTTTGGCATCTCTGATCTGCTGTTGATGCACTGCTGGTTCTCTTTGTCCTTTGGTGTTTAGACCGTATTTATACTTTTCTTCCAACTTTACTACAATTTTAGTGGGATTCATAGGGGAATTTAAAAATCATGTTTTTATTTCACCACAAAACTGGAAACTTCTCCCATTACCTTTTAACAAGTGTAGATCTTGGCACTGAGAGCACCCAATATTGCTGAAAGGAAAGGTAGGTAGGACAAAAGAATGGAAGAGCCCAGAAGGAGAAAAGTTACTCTGCTTAAGACCCAGAGAGGGGGGAACCAGGGCAGAGCAGAAAGACAAATATGTACAATAGAAACTTTGATGACATTTCCCAAGTCTTTTCTTTTATATAAACTCTTTATCATATTCTCCCCAAGTCTTCCAAACAAAAACAGTATAAAACTTGTTTTATTCACTAATGCTTTCTGGCATAGGTAGCCTTTAGGGGAAAGTGCTGGATTCAATTATGAGTTAATGCTACACATGGAGACAAGCAAGCAGCTGGGCTCTGTTGCTTCTTATATTCCTTTCTTTTTTCTCTTTTCTTCCTTTCTTTCATTCAATTAATATTAAATGCTGTCTACTGCGGTATTATACTAGATACTATGAACTATAAATCTCTGTTTTCAATAAGTTTACAGTATGCTTGGAGATGCTGAGGAGTTCACTGCCATTATGGAAAAGTGAGAGAAGTGTGGGAAGTGCTGCAGTGGAATAATGAACAGAGAGTTTGGTGTAGAGATGAAATCAGACAGTCTCTGTCCACAAAGACCCTACATTCAAGACAGGTGGTTAGAATTTAAGATTTAATATATAGTTAATAATATTGCATTGTATACTTGAAATTGCCAAAAGATTGGATTTTGAATATTCTCACCACACACACATACAACAGGATAAATATGTGAGGTAATGGGCGTGTTAATTAGCTTGGTTGTGGTAATCATTTCACAATGTGTACGTATATCAAATCATCACATTGGATAGCTTAAACATATGCAATGTTATTTATCAGTTATACATCAATAAAGCTGGGGTGAAATTTTCACCTAAGAGAGTGTATATTTTATACAAAAATATGTTATTAACATTTTTATTAATTCATCCAATGATTCTGCATTTACTACCTTAAATAAAGAATTAATAGAATAAGGTAAAAAAGAACATTCTAGATGGTGCAAAGGTCTGTGCAGGGACAGTGAACCTGAAACGGAGTGACATTTTCAGGGGCAAGCAAGACATTTAATGTAGACACAAGGTGAGAAATATGCAAGATAAGCACACGAGGCAGGCCATAGTGTAGTGGAGTGCAGTGTGGCATAGTGTGAATTTCATCCTGAAAACTGTGACAGAGTTTCAAGAATTTCAGGATGAGATGTAAGATATAAACAGATTTAGATTTTTAGAAGACTGGGAGCATTGTAGGGGATAATGAGGTGGACAAGATCAGAGGCAGAGAGAATAGAAGAAAACTAATTGCAGGCCAGTCATAAGTATGCACATTGAAGGGGCTCTGTCAGTGGCAGTGGAGCTAGAAGGAAAGGAGAAAGTAGGGAAGAGATTGTGGTTGGTGGTTAAAATCTATAGAATCTGGCAATTGGTTATTGAAGTAGGGAAGGAGGCAGAATTAAAAATATGTAGAAAGAAGACCTAAAATCATTCTTAGGTTTTCAGCTCAGATAACAGATTTCAAGAGACTCAAAGGTTGTTTAGAGATCTTAAATTGCACACAGATGATATCTGGAGAGATGAGAATCAAGAGCAAAGAGAAAAACCAGACTGAAGTAATGGCAATGGGCCTAATAAATAATATTTGCTTATGTGAAGATATTAGAGACTAGACATTTCTAGTTAAAACTCAAACTTAAGTGAGTTCCTAATGCTTTTCTAATGTTCACAACTCAGGGAGCCCAGAAGAACCTTATGAACTCCAGGAGAAAATGTAGTCTTATGCCAGAACTGACGCTGCTGCTGATGATAATCTGGATACATTTGAAGGGGTGCAGGGAAATTACACTGGGTGCGTCTCTGAACATCCTGAGAAGCACAACCTACTGGTAGCTCAGTGCCCCACATGGAAGCACACTCAGCAGTAATAGCAAAAAATGCCCACATTTGTGGCCTTGTAATTGCATATAAGTTGTAGCTGAATACACAAATTTATAGTGAGAGAAAGTAGAATTGTGGTTGCTAGGGACTTGGGGGTGGTGGAGGGATGGGGAATGATTGCTAATGAATATAGAATTCATTTTTTAGGTGGTGAAAATGTTCTGGAGTTCAATAGTGATAATGGTTGAACAACCTTGTAGATATATTAAAAACACTGCATTGTGTACTTTAAAAGGGTGAATGTTATGGTATGTAAGTTACATCTCTCTCAATTAAAAGAAATAAAATAAAAAATATATATAGCCAAGGCCCAGGGCCTAGGTGCCACCAACCAGATTAGATGAGTATGAGGCATGTCCTTGTCCTAGGACCTTTGGACCACAGCACTACCCTCTGAGCTGGGCTCTATTCATCTCACTAGAGACCATCTGTCTTATCAGTAGAAGCTTTAAGATAGTGGTCTTTACCATACTCTAGGACATTTACAGCTTCTCTTATCCTTAGGGAGAACCTATTGCCCAGGGAACAAAAATAGGAGAAATAGGAAAAGAAGAAAGTCATACCAACTAGCCCCAGTGAAAAGTGTCTGCAGCTTCTAGCTGACAAGTGGCTATTTTCTGTAGGACACTGAGACTTTGTTCATTAAAGAAATAAGTGCACACAGAAACATACACTAAATATATATTTACTAAGGAAATGAAATATCTACCTCCTTTATCTTCATTATGTTTGATATTTAATAAAGTTCTTGCTTAGGTTAGAAAGTAAAAATAATGTATTGAGTCATTCTAGTAAAACAGAAAAGGATTTTTCTTATCAAAAGTCAGATACTACATGCCTTTGGCTAGCATGACACAATAAAAAGATCATGGGCTTTAATGTCCATAAGATACGGGGTTTGTCACTAGTGCCTTATGATCTTGGACAAGTTTTTTGGAAGACAAGCCTTTGTTTCATCAGCTCTACATTGAAAATAAAATGAATGGGGAGAGCGGGGAGGGATAGCATTAGGAGATATACCTAATGTAAATGACGAGTTAGTTGGTGCAGCACACCAACATGGCACATGTATACATATGTAACAAACCTGTATATTGTGCACATGTACCCTATAACTTAAAGTATATTAAAATATATATATATATAAAAGAAAGAAAGAAAGAAAATAAAATGAATTAAATTTCATAAAACATGCAAAGTGTCTGGAAGCATTTGACAAGATGTTTTCAATGACCATTTACTCCATTCCCTATTGTGAGAAAGGATATTGTTCTCTGGTCTTTTTTCCTGTTTCTCTCTCTCTCTCTCTGTCTCTCTCTCTCTCTGTGTGTGTGTGTGTGTGACTCTGTGTGTGATTCTCTCAACATTTCTTTAAAAAATCGGGAGTATTTGAATCTTCTACCAAAAAGGAGGTACAGAAATCTAAGATTCTTTGAATGTCTCCTTTAAAAAAGAAAGAGAAAATAATCTACCATATTTTAAATTTTAGTTGTTTCTATGAGTCATGTAAGCATAAAATGCATGAAGATTCTGGAAGCTCAGTGATTTTCCATTACTTAGGCATAATAAGGTAGCTGATAGGTCTCTCTGGTGCTTTCATCATCACTTTCATCCTAGCTATGTTCAGTTAGCATATTATTTGCATGTTGGCAAGATAGTTACTTTAATATGCAGTAATAAAAATAACAGACATAACCCAAAAAGGAAAATAAAACACCTTTTTAATAACTGATGTGTTAAATGAGGAACCGTTTTCTTTCATGAGAATATATTACTTGACCTTCTGCAGAGACAAGTTCATTGGATTTAATTTTGAGGAACCGATTACATTTTTTCTAGCCAGAGATGGTCTGATTTGACTGGAGTCTGATTAGGATGCAAAGAGGCTATTAAAATATTTTAAGCATTTTTTCTAAAGAGCAGTGCATTAATTGCTTGCAAATATTCATCACTCAAACCTCCTACTCTATTACGCTCAAACCAGAGCTGTAAGATTATGTTTTTATTGATGTAATTAATAACAAATGTTACTTGTTAACTTGGTTATCGCCAAATTGGACATTTGACAAATGTACCTAGGGCCTTGATTCAGTGAATTTAATATAGATATGAGGCAACATATCGACCTCAAAAGATGAAATCAAGAACATTACTGTGGAAATTTAAAAAAAGTAGAGAAAGCATTTTACCAAGTTTTGGAAAAGTAAAAAATAATGATTTTTAAAACTAATCCTTTTTAGGCTTCTCTAAATATTGTACTCAATTTAAGACATCTGTTCAATATACAACATCAATTGAAATGTTAAAAGATAGTTTAAAATACCAGAAGCAAGAACACTACAGAAAGCAATAATACCCAACACACAGAAAATAGATCATGAGAAACAATAAATAACCCACCACTTTGCTACACTTTGCATTCTACAATCAAGAAAATCTAGCTCTTATATAATCAGAAAATCAAAGGAATAACAGAAATGAAAACCTGCCCTATTAAAATTCTGCAAATTATAACCATGAAAATTGCACTCTGATGGGCACCAATTGATCTCGATTGTGAGAAGTCACAGGGAACTAGATTCACAAATATTATCTAAGAGGCAATAAGATTTTAAATCAGACTAGATTAATTTGCAATTTGTCTATGGGCTGAATTGATGTTTACCTTTATATTACTTAAAAGAAAAATCAGAATGTTAATGAGTGTATTTTCTTTTATTTAAAGAGATAAACTATTTTCCAGCTTTAACAATCTGTCTCACTATTTTAGTTACTGAGCCATATGAATATGTGGGGAGGTGGTGGTAGGGATGTGAGAAGCAGTGAAACAGGTAGACATTGGTGTTGACTTGACCAGACATAATCACTAGGTAGCTGCAGAAGCCATTACATTCAACAAGGCCAGGGTAGGTGACTGTTTGATCCCATTTTACAGATGAAGAAATGAAGCTGAATGGTTATTACTTGTGCAAAATCCAACAACTGGTTAATTATAGAGCTGAGAATCAATTCCAAGTCTTCTGCCTCTAAAGCCTCCACTTTTTCCACTAGGCTACTTTCAGAAAGACAATGAAAGAGCTCCATATTATGATTAACCCTCCTTCAAAAATAAAATTGAGAGCAGGCCAGGTGGCTCCGGGTTTGCACCCATCCTCTTTGGTGCCCCTCATATACACTAATGTGAGCTGAGGTCTTGACAACTGGAAATGAAGATGCCCAATCTTCCCTGACATTTATAGCTCACCTGGTACGTAAACATATTATGTTATGCCTCATGTGGGATTCAGATAAATATAATACAATCCTTGTAACAAGATGCTTGTAGACTGATTAGAAGACAAGGGAAGGAACATCCTTGCTTTTATTTCCCCAAAATTAAATATAATGAGAAGTTCAAGCAACTATGGAGGAAAGTTGGAAGAGATATTTTTGGTCAAGAGGACTTTCAGAAGTTCTATGTATTAAACCACACAGATAGAAGTCAGCTTCACAGAGGCATCAAGATATCATATCTATATAAGTGCGCAAACATAACTCCATTCCCTTTTCTGTACTCCTTTCCCTTTTTAGTACTTTCACAACTCACGTCCTATTGCCCTGCTAGGGTCTCCAGCTGCCTAAATCCTACCTTGATTGTGCTGGGCAATTTGCGCTCAACATCTTTTGTTTTCTTTTGTTGCCCTTCAAAACTTGCAGTCCTATTTCTTCATTCATAGTACTCTGCTTTGTCCTGGGAAAATCCAAACTTAAATGCCTACTCTCCCAGGTAAAAATTATACTTGAATGACTACAGATAGTTGCCATTGGTAGCAATGTTAGACATCAAGGTAAGCTATAGATATTTTTAAGAAGATCACCAAAACTTCCAAAGGAATGTTTATTGTATATTCTTACTCAGACCATATTGTAGAACAACGGTTCATAAACCTGTCTTAGATTTAGGAGTTTCTATTGATTTTATTTAAAAATAATGGATGCAATCAATATTTTTAACCAGGTAATTAATTTGACCTTTGTTCACATTCCTTTTCTTGTTATTTAAGTTAAACAACAACAAAAAAGACCTGAGCAACTTTGCTTAATTAAAAACAATTCACTGTAGACACTTCAAATGTTTCAATATATTGCCTATGACTCAATCTGCCCAGTTAAAAAAATTACTTTTAATTTCTCTTCAAATTTTCACTGTATTTTACAATTACTGTCCTTTAATAAATATTGAAAACTGAAAGTTCAATGTAGTAGAGGTCCCACTGAACCAGCTTTATCCCTTAGAAGCACTTTCTTGACCAGAGGTAAATAAAACAGACAAATAGAGTCTCATAGGTAAATACTATCTTGGAAAAAAAGTGAAAAAATAGACTAAATTAGAGTTGCCATTTAAATTGCATATATTAAAATTTCAATAAATACTTGAGACGCAATATATAGTTGTGAAACTATTTGCCCATGTAACCAATGTCAACTCACTTCTATAAACTTCCATAAGGGTTTCAGATCCAAAATAAGGCACACTTATGATCATTGGTAAGAAACAAAAGCTAACCATAACCGGCATAAACATAATTGGATTTTATATTTCCATAAGAAATAACCCTCCAAGGAAAAGACTGGTAAAGAGGTTACTCAAACAACTGTATTTCCTAAATCTGAAGGACCTTCTGGTGCCTTGTAAAAGAAACAAAGCACTTTAAAATAAAATTAATTGGGAGAACTACAATCTTGAAAAAACCTACATCTTGGCCGGGCGCAGTGGCTCACGCCTGTAATCCCAGCACTTTGGGAGGCTGAGGCAGGTAGATCACAAGGTCAGGAGATGGAGACCATCCCGGCTAACACGGTTAAACTCCGTCTCTACTAAAAAATACAAAAAATTAGCCAGGCGTGGTGGTGGGCGCCCTATAATCCCAGCTACCAGGGAGGCTGAGGCAGAAGATCACTTGAACCCTGGAGGCGGAGGTTGCAGTGAGCTGAGATCGCTCCACTGCACACCAGCCTGGGCGACAGAGCAAGACTCTGTCTCAAAAAAAAGAAAAAGAAAAATACTACATATTTTACAAGATAGTACAGTACCATTGGACTAAAGTTTACGGTGATTGGTAAGTCCTTATAAATATACAGATTCAATAGTTAAAAAAAAAAATCACTAGTGTGTCACCATCACTGTCTAAAAGACCCTTTAAGATTCATTTAGAAATAAAGTCCTGGCCAGGCGCTGTGGCTCACGCCTTAATCCCAGACCTTTGGGAGGCCGAGGTGGGCAGATTGCCTGAGCTCAGGAGTTCACAACCAGCCTGGGCAACACGGTGAAACTCTGTCTCTACTAAAATATAAAAAATTAGCCCCGCGCGGTGGTGCCCACCTGTAGTCCCAGCTACTCGGGAGGCTGAGGCAGGAGAATTGCATGAACCCGGGAGGCGGAGGTTGCAGTGAGCCGATATCACACCACTGCACTCCAGCCTGGGCGACAGAGCAAGACTCCATCTCAAAAAAAAAAAAAAAAAAAAAAAAAAAAGTCCTGTAGTAGAGATGGATGACGATACTCTTTAATTTTATTATTATTTGAACTGTCCCAGAAGGCTGTGCGACTCCCCATTTTATAATGTCATAGTTACCAAGTATTCCAATATTGATTTAATTTCATAAAGAAACTTTTTTATAGGAAACACAATTTACTAACCAGATCAAGTGGGATTCTAATTGATTTCTTAAATTTTATTATAAAAATTGGCATTCTTATATATAAATGAATTCCTTCAGGATGACTCAGTCTCTCCCAGAATTTACTTACTCCTGACTAAAATGAGAAAATTGGGTTTCTGTATCTGCAAATTGGAGGATATATGTTGAACCCATCCAGAAGCAGACACTCTTGAAACCCAGGTCAAAAGCAGCTTTCCCTTTTAATTCACACTTTCCTCATTACTTCCACAAATGTTAATTTTTAAGATTAAACACCATTACTCTCATCTTTTTTGCATGCACATTTAGGATGAATTTCTATTATATTGGTCTCACTTTACAAATGATAAATTACCCATATATTTATATTGATGTTTTAAGAAAGACAAATTTGTAGTCCACTTAATTTGACTAATATGCACCAGGCATCATTTTAGAAGAGAAAGTGGATTGAAATCAATCAGTAAGTGAAAGAGAGTTACTCCAAAAATGTTACAGGGCTCCCATGTCTGGAAACACAAGGACTCTCTATGGGACAAAGTGATACCAGCTGTCACAACACCAACATTTGAGACATTTGGGGCAGCGAACCCCAGGCCGTGCCTCCTGGGCAGGCAGAAATGCTCAATTTGTAATCTACTTAGACACAACTACCAAAATCTATGGCTAGTTGCCTTTTCAAAAATTGCAGAAGTTTGGAGCCACATGATATTTTACTAATTAGCAAACCCAAATGCTTAATATTTCCAATGAATGGAAGATTTGCCAGACGTTTCAGAATTTGCCTTTTATCACATGTCTCCTAGAAATAAGGTGGGACTTCCCAACTGTCTATCTAGAGCTTTCTATAGCCCCACCCTCATTCCCATTTTAATTGCACTGAGGGAAGAAACTCATGCCTTTCTTTTTTTGGAGATGGAGTCTCGCTCTGTCACCCAGGCTGGAGTGTAGTGGCGTGATCTCGGCTCAATGCAAGCTCCGCCTCCCGGGTTCACGCCATTCTCCTGCCTCAGCCTCCTGAGTAGCTGGGACTACAGGTGCCCGCCACCATGCCAGGCTAATTTTTTTTTGTATTTTTAGTAGAGATGGGGTTTCACCATGTTGGCCAGGATGGTCTTGAACTCCTGACCTCGTGATCCGCCCACTTCGGCCTCCCAAAGTGCTGGGATTACAGGCTTGAGCCACCGCGCCTGGCCGAAACTCATGCCTTTCAATCCTCACTGCAGCTACATCCCTTAGAAGCACTATATTCACCAGAGGTAAATAATTACTTTATGTAGGTTTAATTAACCTCAAATCGGCTAGTCTTGGCCCCAAACCTTCTTTGGTCTCCCAAATCAGTCTAATATGAGAAATTGAATATGTTCAGCTTGATATGCTTTTGGGGTGTACATGCATCTATCTGCTTGGGGTAGTAGATAAGCAACCACTACTTTGCTGAGTGGAAGTTTCAACTGCTAGGAAAAAGTAGAAATAAACTAAGCCATCCCATCTAACGAAACAAAAAAAAAAAGAAAAAACACCCACAGGAAAGATAGTTGGATATCAGGTTGACATGCACTGTCTTTACTTTTAGGTTAAAAAATAAGATTAGAAAGAATTGCTATCCTGAGGCAAAGTGAACATTGTTTTTTTCATTTTGAATAGACCCAAGTTGTATTCAAATAATTTTTGCCACGACAGATAAACATTGAATAAAGAATGACTCATCTAATATATGTTCCACTATATGTGAAAATAACAGGAAGAATAACAGTCTTCAAAATTTTTCTTTTAATATCTCCAAACAATTTTTTTTTTTTACACAGGGTCTTGCTCTGTCACCTAGGCTGTAGTAGAATGGGGTGGTCTTGGCTCATTGCAGCCTCAACCTCCTGTGCTCAAGCAATCCTCCCACCTCAGTCTCCCGAGTAGCTGGGACCACAGGTGCACGCCAGCATGCCCAGCTAATTTTTGTATTTTTTCTAGAGATTGGAGCTTTGTCATGTTGCCCAGCCTGGTCTCAAACTCCTGGACTGAAAAAAATCTGCCCACCCAGGCCTCCCAAAGTGCCGGAATTACAGGTGTGAGCCACCGCTCCAGGTTTTAAACAAATTAAGTACAGGTTATTTTTAAATGGCATCATAGATTTTTAGTTTTATTTGGAAATTTAATTTGTTTACTATTTCAGCTTCCACAAACCCAATTTAATTAACCCATTCTATTCATGAAAAATGTAGCATGAAAGTGTGAGAACAAGCAGATGGCTCACAGCAAGTTGCCAGGGACAATTCAGTCCCAGAAGGGTTCAGCAAGATTATCTAATGTAAAGAACAACACACTTGTCTCAGGGTAAACTAATGTTTATTACCAGAGCATATTCTTTCTCAATAATATTTGGAAGCAGCTTGAAATATACAACCAAATATAGCAATTTCACTTAGATGTTTAAAAAGGTAATATTACCTTTCATATTTTCCCCAAATATTCAAGGATATCTGGGAGCACTGTTTAAAAAATCAAAAATGGAAGAAATCAGAAAATAACCAGAGAACAGGAAAGATGGTAGCTCCAAAACATTGCAAAGCACTTTAGACGAACCCTCCTCTAACTTGCCTGAATTTTGGATTGCTGATGCTCAGGAGGAACGGTGGAGAGGATGTCTTTTGGCTGCCTGCCATCCTCTGAACTGGGGCTGAAAAACCACTAAAGTACAATAATAATGGTAAATTATTCTGTCTTGTTCCAAATGATTTTAATATTATTTGGAGAGCTTTCAAATGCTTTTGAATTAAGAGAATGATTGCAACCCTAAATTTTAGGAATGTGAGAAAACTTCAAATGATCCTATTAAAGTTGAAGTACTTTAACTTTTAAGATACGTGATTTTACAAATCCTTACACATTTCAAGGTCTACATAGATTTTTTTAAAATGTTCTTAAAGCTCTACCTTATTTGTTTTAAAGAAATTAATATGGACTCTTACTTAAATGTATAAGCTAAATGTATATTCAAATCTTCAATAGCAGCACATTAATTTATTAGTTTAAATACAGTTTTTGAGTAAACAAACTTAGAGCTCATGAATGGTACCAGATGGAGAACCAAAGTATTAGTGTCTGCCTTATTTTGACTGGCTAGGCAGCTAGTTGGGGAGCTTAGCTGTGCGCCATGCCTCAACCCTGACCTCCAGAGGCTGTTCTAAGAATTACAGAAGTTTTCTTTTTTAATGCATTTATGTAATTTCAACTTTTATTTTAGGTTCAGGGACTAACATGTACAGGTTTGTTGCATGGGTATATTGCATGACACTGAGATTTGGTGTACAAATGATTCTGTAATCCAGGTAGTGAACATATTATCCAATAGGTAGTTTTTCGGCCCTTGTCCCCCACTCTAGTAGACCCCGTGTCTATTGTTCCCATCTTTATGTCCATATGTACCCAATGTTTAGCTTCCACTTGTGAGAACATGCAGTATTTGGTTTTCTGTTCCTGCATTAATTCGCTTAGGATGATGGCCCTCAGCTGCATCCATGTTGCTGCAAAGGACATGATTTCATTCTTTTTATGGCCATGTAGTATTCCATGGTGTATATGTAGCATATTTTCTTTATCCAATCCACTATTGATAGGCACTAGGTTGATTCCATGTTTTTGCTATTGCGAATAGTACTGCGATAAACATAAGAGTGCATGTGTCTCTTTGGTATAATGATTTATGTTCCTTTGTGTATATACCTAGTAATGGGATTGCTGGGTTGAATCACAGTTTTAAGTTCTTTAAGAAATCTCTAAACTGCTTTCCACAGTGGCTGAACTAATTTACATTAGCACGAACAGTGTGTAAGCATTCCCTTCTCTCTGCAGCTTTACCAACATCTGTTATTTTGAAGAACAGAGGGTTTTCTAACAACAGTTGACTGAACTTTAGTAAAGCTATCAAATTTGTCTACCTGCTTTAGTTAACATGTCCCAGATCACAGCAAACAGATGAGGGAATTATCCTGTTTTAATCTAGAGAGAACAATACCAAACATCTGTCATTTCCAATGCAATCCTTGACAGTTTCCAAGTGGCTGGAATTTCTGACCTATTCATGTATTGCCGTTAACACTTTATTCACTCTTCTTTCTATTCCTTATGAAGAATAATTCACCAATATTCTCTTTATTTTTGAGGATGATCACCAAGATGGTTCTCAGTTTTTCTGAATAACCCTTTAATCTTTTTCTATGGGTCTTATTTTCTAAACTTTATTTTTGTGTGTCTACTACAAGAAGACCTTTGTTAGATAACCAGTTGACATTAAAGATCATGTAGTAACAATGAAGCAAATAAACTTATTTATGGTCCTTTAGGGAATTTTTATACATTTATACCTACATGCTATCAAAAAACCCATCCTGGAAAGTCAGTTAATTAGTTCACAAACATGCTACTAATGATATTTAAATAACATGAAGACATGTGTCTTAAAACTTACTGAAATACCCCAAAATGTTATCTTGACATATACATATAAATAGGATGGTGTCGGATACCACATGGGATCTTGTTTGCCAGAACTTGACCACTAAGATTCATGCTGGGCACACACTACTCATATTTAACGTCAGAGAACTTACAACTTCCAGGACCAACTCTTCTTTGAAGGGCTTATTGAGATGTACAGTTTTGGCAGAACTCCACATAACTACCACCACGCCTCCACCATTACTCCATTACCCCCTAAAGTTCCACTTTCCCATTCCCAAGGTATGTAGAATAGGAATCCCATAAATGAACCGATTTGGGCCTGTGGAGGTTGGTGGTATTGAGAACTACAGCCTTGCTGAGGTTCACAACCACAACCTGAGGGAAAGAGGTAGACACCTTAGAAGAATTTGGTAAGAGCCTTCAAAGAGTCTTGGTATTTACAAGAGCTGAACTGATTGAGTGTAAGCACCCTGATATAGTTTGAATATTTGACCCCTACAAATCTCACGTTAAAATGCAATCCCCAATGTTGGAGTTGGGGCCTAGTGGGAGGTGTTTGTGTCACGGGGGCAGATCCCTCATGAATAGCTTTGTACTGTCCTGAGGTAATGAGTGAGTTCTCGTTCTATTTGGTCACGCAAGAGCTGTTTGTTCAAAAGAACCCTGTATCCCTTCCCTCTCTCTATCTCACATTCTCCTCTCCCCATGACACACCAGCTCCCTATCCGCTTCTACCATGACAGAAGCTTCCTAAAGCCCTCAAGAGGAGCAAATGCTGGCACCATGATTTTGCGTAGTCTGCAGAACCGTGAGCCAAACAAACTTCCATTTAGCAATTTGTTAAAATATATGGTCAACAGACCTGCCTTCTATGTCACATCTGTATAAAACCGCCTATATGCTAGTGATTGAAAAGTGTCTGTTCCAACTCTACTTTAATAGGGTCTCGCCCAAGGGTGAGCTACATACCTACTGTCCCATAAAGACAAACTACAAACACCAAAAGCTGTTTGGACCCCTCCTCATTTGTTCCTCATCTCCTGCTTCAGTACAGTTCATCTTTTTATCCTGATTCTTGGCCTCAGACTCATTTTTTTTAAGCTTACTTTTCCCACTTTGGATCTGACATTTATATCTGATCTCTTTGGCTCCTGGCTTATGGCTCTGACATGGATTCCTCAACCAATTATCCCTGTTTATTTACCTTGGTGGACATAAATAAGACCCTCTAAGTGTAACCCCCAACTCCAACCATTCATCTAGATTTAACCTTCTCATGGAGGTTTAAGCACCCACAGAAAAATGTGTAAGCTCCACAAATAGGCCCATTTCAAAAAGTTTTCTCATCGTTAGCGATCTTAATCCAGTGAAAATGGCAGATGCTAAAGATTCTTTCCAGTCTTCCAATTACTATTCTTAATCTTAAAAAGCACATAGGATACGGATAATGTAAGAATTAAAGTGAGTAATGACAGAGTCATGATGGCACAAAGAGTATGTGATGACACAGGTAGGCTGGAGGCCCATCACAGCTGCTGAGCCCACTGCTGTTTATTGGGACCAGTGACTCTCAACAGGCAGGTACTGTCCCATAGCCATAAAGGAGTTCTAAAATGCTGTGTGGTTGGAGGCAGTATTTTTGGCTGTCAGTGATTGAAAGGTGCTATTGAATTTGGTGGGTACAAGCCAGAGTGCAATACACTGGGCAGTCCAGATAAATGAAGAATTGTGCCACATTCGACAGAATCTGTGAATAATGTGCCTGACATTAAATAGGTGAAAAACTTCACTCATCATTATCTAAGCCTAGAATCAACCTCCTCATGACAAAAATACAAGAAGTACTTTTTACACAATTTTAATCATGCCAAATTTTCCCAAGAAAATTTGCTACTACCATGCAAATTAGGGGAATTATTTTACTTTGTGTTCTTCAGAATTTTACAAAGAAAATATCACCATTTCACGTAAATATATCATAGATAGCAATGTTGTTTGTGGAAGTTGAATCACTAATACAGCGTGTGTGCTGATCTATATCTGTGGTCATTTTGTTTGTAGTGATTCTTCGTAAATGCAACCATACTTCTCTGTTATATCTTTTAATACAATCATCCCTAATTGTTTACATATTGCAGTGGCATTATTCATTATAAATCACTTTCCTTGTATTTATCGTTTGTATTTTAGTTAAGATATTTTATTGATTGGTTTGCAAAATTATGTATTATCATTTAAGGGTAGCAAAAGGGATATTGCAAATTATTTTTTATAAAAGGGGCATTGGGGATGGTATGGTTGGCAACCACTGATTTTGTCTGTCTCACAGTTCCAAAATCAGTCCTACTTTCTCACATCTCAATTGCCATTTCTCTACCAACAAATAAAACCAAATAAAGTCAAGCTAAAGATGGCAAATAATATTTTCTAAATAGGAAAAGAGATTTTAAGAAATTATTGGTTAAATCATCAAAGATTTACTTTTTTTTCTAAAAGTGTTGCTAAACTCAAGCAGTCTCTCTGCAGTGTGGAGTTGGGGACAGATACCAAAGGGGGTGGACAAGCTCAGAATTCATCAGGAAGTCAGTTCTGAAGGTGATGTACTGGTGAAAAAATTTGTTTTTAAAAGCTTTTAAGAAGTCAGAATCTGCACTCAAATTGTTTCATGGGTCCTTGGAAGTTTGTTTTCTTCATATCTGTTATGTTCATGACAGAATCAAGGATGGCAGCAAGGACCCACAGAAATCAGCCTCCCAATCCAAACTGAGCTTGTGTCACAGACCCCAGCTCTGGGGTTTGGGTTGAGAAAGTAAACTGGAGAAGAGTTCTATTCAGCGTAATCACCTAACTCCATTTCTTTGGGAGAAAATACCATACCGTGGACAAAATAACAAACCTATTTTAAAGCATATTTATTAAAATGTTTCTATATCAGGAAAGATATGCCTTTTAGTATAACTACAGAACTAAAAATTTTAATCTCCTATAAATGCTTTCTCACCAATAAGAACTAGGGAGACAAGAAAAGTTTGTTAACTGTTTTCCTCCAAAAGAAAGCAGCATAGTGAGGATGAGATTTACATTACCAAGCCATTGGCTCAATCTCCCATCTCTTCTACTTGTTACTATTGTTCTCTGAACAGAGATGAATGTTTCAATTTTTGATGAACATTTAAAAGTATCAGTTTTATATTAATGCTTTGCCAAGTTTGTATAGATCAGCCAATTAAAACTCAATATAATCATTATCTGGAAGTAGCTTTGGGAATAATCATTAATTAAGTAAATTAGTTATTTCATTTTAATGAAGAGAAGAAAAATATTTTCCAAGGGAATACTCCTTTAATTAATAGATTTGTTCTCCCAGTTGTAAGACATTAGCATTCACATTTTGCCTCTGCTCAATAGCGAGACATCACTTTTATCATTAAGAGAAGAAAATTATGACTAACCCTCAACAACAGAAATATTGCCTGGAAAAATGAGGATTTATCTGGTTAAGGCTTTCAAAATGACTTCTGAGATGGTGATTTATTATTTCACATTCCAGGAAAAGAAGAGACAACTGCAGCTATAGTTAGCAAGTATATTAGCACACCTACATTCCAGAATGTCTTTCAGACTAAGTATTTATTGAAATATTTGTCATGTGAACACACTTAAGGGTATGAGGTTAGAAAAGGAATGTACCAGTCATAAGCATTTTAATATGCAACATTTCTTATATTCATTTTTGCATGTAGCAATTTATAAAAGCATCTCTGAAACATCTTTTTAAAGATATTCTCCCTTGAGTTGTCTAGGACAAAAACTAGTAGACCGTCATTGTTCTGGTACAACAGGTATCTATTTTCTATATCTTGTATGCATATGTTATTCTCATAGGCAGCCTTGACTCGTTTAATATTTTTAACTGGAAGGAAGGAACTCCTATTACTTGGAAAACAGAATGCCCAGCCCATCTTGCCTCCAGCAAATACTCCCTGTACTCACTTCATGGAGATGTAAAAATCCAGTGTGCTAGGTCATTTATGGAAGTAATAATGTATATTCCTGGGGCTGAGTACAGGCTGTGTAACTTATTCTACATACTGGTACTCAATATATCTTACTTATTTACAATGTATAAGAACATAGGACCCAAAATCAGTTACTAGATTTGTATCCTTTATTTACTAGATTTGTGAGCAGGACCAAGTTACATAAACTCTCTCAAACTCTGTTATCCAAGTATAGCACAAAGTATGAAATAGCAAGCACTCGGTAAATGCTATCTCTTATTACTGTTATTGGTGTTGTTACATATGTACATCATGCATACAGAAATTAAAATTACATTAAAGAAGAGATTCATGAACTTTCACAAAACATTATGTAACCCATTTGTAACCCTCCCTGCTTCAGGAGTTGCCTTTCTTTGGTGCATTCGGCTAGTGGGAGGCTACCTTTTGTCCTTTCCTAAGCCATCCCCTTAGGACCCTTTTTGTGCTTCTCTCAGCTTCCCTTGCTTCACAGAGACTACTGGCCTTCCAGAATCAGTGTTGATGCCACAACTTTGGCAAGACTAAATATTCCTTAACTTCTCATTACTTAACGGTCCACAGTGCTAATTCACAATGCTACAGAAGTATACCAGAAACTATATGTATTACTGTATATGACTGTTACTCTTGGTGACTTTTTCAATGATCACAGCAACAATCAGGATCCTGCTCACTTTTTAGCAGTCTCCTGTGTAAATCAATTACCAAATGACCAATGAGACACTTGTGTCTTAATGCTGTGTATGATTCAGGGACCGTGACAGAACCCTAGGGGAGATAGGGACTTTGAGGAAGAACCAAGGTCAAGTCTGTCTATCAATCTGGTGGAATGGGGACCCCGAGTCATGAGTGAAGTAGTTACTAGAGAAGAAAAAAAAGCAGTATTTTTTGCTCATCTGAATGTGTAGCATGAGAGTATAAATATGCCAAATATTAAAAGTAGTTTTTTCAGCCAGGCACAGTGGCTCACACCTGTAATCCCAGCACTTTGGGAGGCCAAGGCAGGCAGATTACCTGAGGTCAGGAGTTCGAGATCAGCCTGGCCAACATGGTGAAACCCCATCTCTACTAAAAATAAAAAATTAGCCAGTCATGGTGGCGCATGCCTGTAATCCCGGCAAGTTGGGAGGATGAAGTAGGAGAATTGCTTGAGCCAGGGAGAGGGAGGTTTCAGTGAGCTGAGATCGTGCCGCTGCACTCTGGCCTGGCCAACAGAGCAAGACTCTGTTTCAAAAAAAAAAAGTAGTTATTTACAAAGTGTGAAAAAAAAAAAGAAGAAGAAGAAGAAGAAATATACCAGAAGTATACCAGAAAGGCAGAGGCTAAATTAAAGAAATGAGAACACTGGAGAGAAACTAAAAGTCACATGGTAAAAGAATGCCTACAGTCCATGGAAAAAGAAAGTCTCTGGTGTTGTGTGTGTGTGTGTGTGTGTTTGCCACAGATTACCCCCTTATAGGGACAGCCCAATTGCTCTCCTTGCTTCTCTGGCTTGACAGCTGCCTTTCTTTCTTCTCCTAGAAGTGTCTCTTTCATTACAGAGCCAGTGTCCACCACACTCTAGAGAAACATCATCCCTCCCTGCCCAAAGGAGTTGTCTCTTCTGAGGATTAATCTCTTTTCTCTTACCATATCTTACATAGGATACAAGGTACTATGATGCTTTTCCCAAAGACTGACTCATTCAAGTTAGAATTACACCTTCAGGGATGGCTAGCTATGCACACAGAGAGCATAGGTTGGGCTCCACTTTCCCAAGTCCTAGTGTCTTCCAAGATTTCTCTACTACTGTTAGAAGATAATCTTTCTCATTCTTCAAGGATAACCAGTAAGAAACAATTCTTTAAACACACACACACACACACACACACGCACACACACAATCTTCGAGGAGTGTGGGGTAAGAAAAGAAAAAAAATCAGGGTCAGTTAAGATTGAAGAAAGCAATTTCCTAAAATCAAAACAAAGTACAAAGTCTATAACCCACAAAGATGGCAGCCCATTACATTACTGTGCACAGCAGCATCAGTCCCCTTTTGTCATCTATTTGAGACACCTGAATTACAACCTGGGGCCACTCATCCTGTAGAGATTTCAACACTTCAATTGTCCGCCCATCTTAGCCAGTGAGATTCCGGGAGCCAGGGACCTGTGCCTATGGCTGCAGTTGCTTCTCCACCAGGAGCCAAAAGAAGTCTTAATATACAGAAAGACTTGATTTTGTGGCCAAATTATTAAATTACCTTATAAGGTGTAGTGAATTTTGTTGATTCTTTTAGATTTTCTAGGTATAAATAATAGCACTGTAAATTATGATCGCTCAAATGTCATATGCTTCTTACCTTATATTTATGCTTCAACTTTCATGGCCAAATTATTCTTAGAGGAAGAAATCTTATATACTCTTTAATGGTTGATGTTGTTAGAGAAATATAGGTTTAAATACTAGTCAAACGTATTTGTTGCTTGAAAGCAACCACCAGTCTTTATATATTATACCATGGAATACTACGCAGCCATGAAAGAGTGAAATCATGTTCTTTGCAGCAATGTGGATGGATCTAGAGGCCATTATCCTACGCAAATTAATACAAGAATAGGAAACCAAATACTGCATTTTCCCACTTACAAGTGAGAGCTAAACATTGAGTACATATGGACATAAAGATGGGAACAATAGACACCAGAGACTACTAGAGGCAGGTGAAGGGGAGAGGGGCAAAGGCCGAATTAACTACCTGTTGGGTACTAACTACCTGGGTAACAGGATCATTTGCAGCCCAAACCTCAACATCATACAATATTTCCATGTAACCAACCTGCACATGTGCCCCCTGAATCTAAAATAAAAGTTGAAATTATTGTTTTAAAAAAAGAAAGAAACCACTAGTGTAATAGAAATAGAATGTAGCTTTTTAAATCAACAAAATAAAATGAAATAAAATAATGTATTCAATCAAGAAAAAGGACAAGAAAAGAAGAATATGGCAAAGAAATCAAATAATAATAAAAAAAATAGGACTTCTGCTCTGGACTTGACAAAGCAATTACTACAAGTATAATTGCTGTTCATGCTGTCAACAACTATAAAGCTAGACAAAATATATGAGGTAACTGTTTTTTGGTTTGTTTTTTTGGTTTTTTGTTTGTTTGTTTGTTTTTGAGACAGGGTCTCTCTCTGTTGTCCAGGCTAGAGTGCAGTGGCACGATCACAGCTCACTGCAGCCTCGACCTCCCAGGCTCAAGCGATCCTCCCACCTAAACCTCCCGAGAAGCTAGGATTACAGGCACATGCCACCACACTCAGCTAATTTATGTATTTTTTGTAGAGACGGGGTTTTGCCCTATTTCCCAGGCTGATCTCTAACTCCTGGGCTCAAGCAATCTACCTGCCTTGGGAAGTAAGTAAACAGTAGCAGTGCATGACTATAATTCTTCAGCAAAGGATAACACACAAAGTAAGCCTCATGGTTGTCCTGGATTTCTGCCTGGAGGTACTTTTCTGCTTTGGCTTGGATGGGTGGACCCCAAAAGGAGTGGAAAGAGTTAAGGAGGCCAAGATTGGAGCTCCTGGTTACTGAGGGAGGTTGGAATTTTGAGGAAAGCTACCCAAACTATATTGATGGAGGACAGGCAAAAGTCTGCAGAAAGATCCAACGTGGGATATTGGGATTGGCTGAATATGCACAAAATAAGACTTTGGGAAACTTAGCAGAGATTGTCTGCTACAGGGGTGAGAACTGAATAATGATACCAGAGATGAAGTAGGGCTAAAATGTTGGGATTCTGGCTCAGCTAGATTGGAAATACATTGCTGAGAACCTCAGGCATTCTGCTGAGACTCCCAAAAAGTCATTCTAATGAGTAAGGACCACACCTTACAATAATCAAATCTAAAATGGACTCACCTAACACAAAATAAAACTTTCCCAACTTCACCATGCCTGCAAATAAGTGGCAAAGTTGTATTCTGAACCAAAATATTTCTGCCCCCAAGGCTGGTGTCCTTGAGCACTCTATTTCCATTCTAGAGTGGGTCCGGCCTTCTAGCAGATCAGGAAACTCCAAAACTATGAACTCACTAGGTCTCATGACAGACATTCACTGTAAATGTTACAGAATCATTTAGAAATCAACATTATCCAGTCTGAATCAAAATAGGGAGATAATTAAGGACATAAGCCAGTGTTAGGATTATGAATCATTATATCAGTAATGAGAAAACAAATGAGAGGTTGTAAATAATGCTCACAACTAAGTGCAGAAATCCTGTATGATAGATAAGCACTGAATCTAAAAAGCAAAAGGAAAGGCACGTCAGTTAGTGAATGCCATAAAATCTTAGTGGAAAATTGCAACAACATACATTTGTTTCTTTGTCTTGAATATGTGGATGGACTGGAGTTTTAGTGACCCAGACTGGGTTCATCTGGGTGTGGTTCCAACCTTCAGCTGGGTTCCAGGTCTCTCCCATCTGTCTGTCATCCTCCGAGGAACAACAGCTACCCAAGACATGTTCTTCTCATGGCGACAGGCAGGAGTGCAAGAGGCAAACTTCTCTGTGCAAGCATATTTCACGCCTCTGCTCAGGTCGCATCCAGTAATATCTCATTAGTCAAGAAAGTCACATGGCCAAATCAGAGGTCAAAGATTAGGAATGTACACTTGACCCAATATGAGGCCATGGTAAGGTTGTGGGTGTATGGTATTATTCCAGGGTAATGAAGAATTGGGACCAATAGTTCAATCTACCTCAAATGGAAAGGAAGATTCTTCAAAATTTAATTTTAAAAGCACAGCTTACTGTAAGTTTATGGAGAGGATAGCAGAATAGCATGGCATTAGGATCCCAAAGCTTGAGGCATAATTTTCTTTTTCTTCTATTAATTTTTTTCAGGGAATTGGTGGAGAGGTCAGGGTAGGCAGCATCAGATAGAATACAGATTTGCAAATTACAAAAATGTTACTGATTCCACCAAGCTCTTTTCATATTATATCTCCACCTACAATTCTATTTTGAATTCCAGTATAAAGTCCTCCTTTTATTTTTAAAGTCATTGCTATTCATAATATCCTTTAGAATCATGGATACATTAAGTAATAATGTTCCCATCTTGTAGGAAAAGAAATAGAGGGGCTATGTTTATGTACCTTGTTTCCTCTCCGAACAGCATACAGATATACCAATGATTATCAGTTTCTCATACAAGGCATTTGATATATAACTTTTCTGTATGGTCAAGAAATAACGTGGAGACCCTGACACCAAGGGAAGTTAACAGTCTGCAGTGTGTCATATTGGTAGATAGAAACGCAGCTTATACAAGGACTTTGTATATAGGATTACTAATTCATATTCTTCCTGCAGTGTCCCTAGAATGGAGAGATTTGAGTTTCTCTGTGCAATAGCATGTTTTAAAAAGTGTTTTCAACTGTATGCAATCAATTTTCAATTCTAGCCTATCATGACACTTTAGGTTAGGTATTCTACCATTCCTGTGCCATGCTCACTTCGGGGTTATGTTTCTTCCATTTCCACAATAGCGATGGTCAGCTTTAAAGAATAAGCAAGCCACTAAATGGCACTACTTACGCCAAGACAGCCTTTTACTATTTAGTCTTCTTTATCAGTGCACAGACTTAAAAAATCAGAATTCTATTTAAGATAGCAGCTTGACCCAGGCCTAATTCACCCAAAGATCTCATTGTACTGGTTTTTGAGCTGCAAGTCCCTAATAAAGATCACAAGTCCTTCAACTTAGACCAATGTAGAGTTTGAAGGTGTACATGGGAAGTGTCTTGGACCTAAGGAGAGACATCAACTCTCATTTTTTTCTGTCTTAAGGGAGGAGGCAAAAATTCACTTCTCAAGGTTGAACTTCCGAGTTTCTTAAATAATAAATGTGTAATTTAACCTACAGGATTTCTGCAGTTAGGAAGAAGCAAAGAAGTAGGATATGTAATTTTTTTTTTGTTTACTGGCTTTTCATGACATGCATGTCTATTGAAATTTAGGTTTTTAAAAAATTAAACTGGGAATTAAGAAGAGAGATGGGGTGATGTTTAGCTGAGACTAAAACACTAGTTTATCAGAGACCTCAGAGGACACATAATTTTTATTTCTGGGTAGGAGAGGAGTGGGGGCCATGACTAGAGGTGAGGGAAGCACCTACCTGCCTTGTGTGCAAAATTTAAGGGAGCACCAAAAAACTCTGTAATCAAGATCAGTAATGTTTCCATACAACATTTAAACTCAAAATTGTCAATCTACTACTCACTGATTTTAATCAGGTTGCCTGATTTTAACTAAAGTTTTATTGGACTGAAGAATAATGATAGATAAACCTTATTGGACTGAAGAAAATGATAATGATAGATTAACTTTAAGACATTGTGTAATATTCACAGCAAAACTAGAGTTTTCCAAAAGAAAGCTGGCCAAGTTCCCCTCTGAGCAGCTATCAGTGGCTGGGGGCACTTGTCAGCTGCTGGATTTTTGTTGTTGTTGTTGTTATTGTTTTGCTTGTTTTGCTTTGCCTACTCTTGCTGGAGGAAGAACATAGGAGTATCATATAGTATGCAGAGTTACTGAGGCCTATCTGGATGAGGGAAAAAAATTAAAAATGATACTTAACCAAACAATTAAACTAGATATTTGTTCAACAAATTTCAAAATGGCATTTTCCAAGTGGTTAGCATTCCTTTCTAAAGTTGAACACAGGGAAATATTTTTTTAATTATCTTTATTCAACCTAAACAGAAAATATAAACAAGCCCAGAGGCTACTAGATGAATAATCTAAATGAGAATGAAGTTAAATTGGCAACATAACTCAGAGTGCACAATAATAAGGCCCAGATGCAATGCTACACATAGGGTTTCAGTGAGTTTCTTCCAACCTTTAAAATCACCCTCTGTTTCAAGAATCATTTCCTAGTAAGTTATATCTAAAATATAGGTCTCAATTTTAGATATCTTTAGCCAGTAAAAATCAGTTGATTTATGACTTATCTCTCATTTGTGTGGGCCAGTTCTATTCTTAATTTTGCTGGACTATTAGAGCAAGAAAAACCAGAGAGATTAATACATATGAGGCCTGGTTTCCTCACATGTTAACTAAAAGTAAGTATCTGTGGGCTTCAAACATAAAAGATACTAATGAAAAAGTTCTGCCAAAAAGAGCTATAGACGGCATACAAACCATAGTTTTATTACATTTTCTTGGTTAATTCATCCAACATTCAACAAATGATTTTTCAGTATTATTATATGGCAGGTTCTGCTCTGGGAACAGAGAATTAAGTAGTGAACAGAAATCTTTGTCCTCATGGAGATTGAACATAATTGTAATTAAGTTAACATGATTTAAATGACTTTTTTTCCTGGTTAATATACTTTGGAATAAGTTACCCTTTTTATCTTTTTCAGTTGGTTTGGCTTTATCTTTATCCTAATAGCTTAGACTGTTTGTTAAAGAAAAATTACATTTGGTTCATTCATAATACGCAAGTATCAATAATACATAGTTTTAAACATGTATAATACTTAAACATAGTTTTAAACATGTATAAAAATACATGGTTTTAAACATGTATAATATACTTGAAAATTTCTACACACTAGAAATTTATTCTAAAGAAATAATTCAGCTCATAGAAACAGAGAGTAGAATGGTGGCTACTAAGGCTAGGGAGCAGGTGAATTGTGGAGATGGTCAAAGGATACAAAATTTCAGTTACACAGAAGGAATAATTTCAAGAAATCTATTGTACATCATGGTGATCATAGTTAATAACAGCATATTATATACTTAAACATTGCTTTTCTCACAACAACAACAAAGTGATAAATATGTAAGGTAATGCATATATTAGTTTTATTCAGCCATTCCACAGTGTATACAAATGGCAAAACATGTTGTACACCATAAATATATGTAATTTTTAATTAAATTTTAATTCTTAATATTTTTGTAATACTAGCAATAATATCTCAGTACAATTTTAAAATGAAGAAATTGTGTATGCTTACTTCTAACTATTTCCATGAACAGATTTTTATTTCTGTGCTGTGCCAATCACACTATTGTAAATATTTTCTTTTTTTTTTTTTTCACATAGCACTATTTTTTTTTATTATACTTTAAGTTTTAGGGTACATGTGCACATTGTGCAGGTTAGTTACATATGTATACATGTGACATGCTGGTGCGCTGCACCCACTAACTCGTCATCTAGCATTAGGTATATCTCCCGATGCTATCCCTCCCCGCTCCCCCCACCCCACAACAGTCCCCAGAGTGTGATATTCCCCTTCCTGTGTCCATGTGATCTCATTGTTCAATTCCCACCTATGAGTGAGAATATGCGGTGTTTGGTTTTTTGTTCTTGCGATAGTTTACTGAGAATGATGATTTCCAATTTCATCCATGTCCCTACAAAGGACATGAACTCATCATTTTTTATGGCTGCATAGTATTCCATGGTGTATCTGTGCCACATTTTCTTAATCCAGACTATCATTGTTGGACATTTGGGTTGGTTCCAAGTCTTTGCTATTGTGAATAATGCCGCAATAAACATACATACGTGTGCATGTGTCTTTATAGCAGCATGATTTATAGTCCTTTGGGTATATACCCAGTAATGGGATGGCTGGGTCAAATGGTATTTCCAGTTCTAGATCCCTGAGGAATCACCACACTGGCTTCCACAGTGGTTGAACTAGTTTACAGTCCCACCAACAGTGTAAAAGTGTTCCTATTTCTCCACATCCTCTCCAGCACCTGTTGTTTCCTGACTTTTTAATGATTGCCATTCTAAGTGGTGTGAGATGGTATCTCATTGTGATTTTGATTTGCATTTCTCTGATGGCCAGTGATGATGAACATTTTTTCATGTGTTTTTTGGCTGCATAAATGTCTTCTTTTGAGAAGTGTCTGTTCATGTCCTTCACCCACTTTTTGATGGGGTTGTTTGTTTTTTTCTTGTAAATTTGTTTGAGTTCATTGTAGATTCTGGATATTAGCCCTTTGTCAGATGAGTAGGTTGTGAAAATTTTCTCCCATTTTGTAGGTTGCCTGTTCACTCTGATGGTAGTTTCTTTGGCTGTGCAGAAGCTCTTTAGTTTAATTAGATCCCATTTGTCAATTTTGGCTTTTGTTGCCATTGCTTTTGGTGTTTTAGACATGAAGTCCTTGCCCATGCCTATGTCCTGAATGGTAATGCCTAGGTTTTCTTCTAGGGTTTTTATGGTTTTAGGTCTAACGTTTAAGTCTTTAATCC
Source organism: Pan troglodytes (assembly GCF_028858775.2). Classification (NCBI taxonomy): domain Eukaryota; kingdom Metazoa; phylum Chordata; class Mammalia; order Primates; family Hominidae; genus Pan; species Pan troglodytes. Next base: position 138,788,037 of record NC_072404.2, read on the forward strand.
ATCTTGAATTGATTTTTGTATAAGGTGTAAGGACTTTATTGTAAACATTTTCTAACAATAACTCAGCATATACATTGTGTTGAGTTTCTTTCTCTTTTATCTGCTGATTGTGAAGATGAAATACCACCTTAAGGGCTCCTGTCCTCCACTTTGCTGGCTCCTGATGTTCTGCCCCTCAGTCTGTTTGTCCACCTTCCTTTCTTCTGTCCAAACCTCTTATATTCCTCGGTTTCCATTCAAGGAGTAGGCAACTCCATTTTCTTTGTCTCATCTATGTCTGGTGAATCCCTTTATGATCCCTGAAGCCAACCAAGTATAGGTAGGTAACAGTTTTTAGAATATGCTCATCTACCTGCAGACCCTCTGCCTCTCCTCACCCATTCCTTTTTTTTTATTATACTTTAAGTTCTGGGGTACATGTGCAGAATGTGCAGTTTTGTTACATAGGTATACACCTGCCATGGTGGTTTGCTGCACCCATCAACCCGTCACCTACATTAGGTATTTCTCCTAATGCTATCCCTTCCTTAGCCCTCCACCCCCCAATATATGTAATTTTTACTTGCCAATTTAAAAAAAATTAAAAAGAAAATTCAAAATGGATAAATATATATCATCAAAAGGATGTTCATCACAGTTTTATTAAAGCATGCTTTCTTTTGTTTCGTTTAACCATATATTTAGTATTTTCTGCAATGATCATGCAGTGCTTTTCTCAGAAAAATAATGTTATTTTTAATTTTTTAAATATAGTTCCTTATATTGTCTATAAAAGAATCAGTCAGGGATAAATAAACATAAACTTGGCTCTAAAATAATACATTATGTTATATATATATATGTGTGTATATATATATACACACACACACATATATACACACATATATACACACACATATATATACACACACACATATATATATATACACACACACACACACACACACACACATATATATATACAGAGAAAGAGAGAGAGAGAGAGTCTTGTTCCATCACCCAGGCTGGACTGCAGAGGCAATCATGGCTCATTGTAGCCTTGAACTCCTGGGCTTAACTGATCCTCCCACCTTGGCCTCCCAAAGTGCTGGGATTACTAGTGTGAGCCACTAATATGGTTTGGCTGTGTCCTCACCCAAATCTCATCTTGAATTGTAGTTCCCATAATCCCCACATGTCATGGGAGGGACCCGATGGGAGGTAATTGAATCATGAAGGCAGTTACCCTCATGCTGCTGTTCTCGTGATACTGAGTTCTCATGAGATCTGATGGTTTAATAAGGAATTTTTCCCCTTTGCTCAGCACTTCCCTCTCCTGCTGCCATGTAAAAAAGGACATGTTTGTTTCCCCTTTGCCGTGATTGTAAGTTTCCTGAGTTCTCCCAAGTCATGTGAACTGTGAGTCAATTAAACCTCTTTCCTTTATAAATTACCCAGTCTTGGGCAGTTCTTCACAGCAGTGTGAGAACAAACTAATACAGTAAATTGGTACTGCAGAGAGCAAGGGTGCTGCTATAAGGATAACTGAAAATGTGGAAGCAGCTTTGGAACTGGGTAACAGGCAGAAGTTGGAAGCATTTGGAGGGCTCAGAAGAAGACAGGAAAATGTGGGAATGTTTGGAACTTCCTAGAGACTTGTTGAATGGCTTTGGCCAAAATGCTGATAGTGATATGGACAATGATGTCCAGGCTGAGGTGGTCTCAAATGGAGATAAGAAACTTGTTGGGAACTGGAGTACAGGTCACTCTTGCTATGTTTTAGCAAAGAGACTGGCAGCATTTTCTCCCTGCCCTAGAGACCTGTGGAACTTTGAACTTGAGAGAGATGATTCAGGGTATCTGGTGGAAGAAATTTCTAAGCAGCAAACTGTTCAAGATGTGACTTGGGTGTTATTAAAAGCATTCAGTTTTATATATTCACAAAGGTATGGTTTGGAATTTGAACTTATGTTTAAAAGGGAAGCAGAGCATAAAAGTTCAGAAAATGTGCAGCCTGATGATGTAATAGAAAAGAAAAACCCATTTTCTGAGGAGAAATTCAAACTGGCTGCAGAAATTTACATAAGTAACAAGGGGCCAAATGTTAATCACCAAGGCAATGAGGAAAATGTCTCCAGGGCATGTTAGAGGTCTTCATGGCAGCCCCTCCCATCACAGGCCTGGAGGCCTAGGAGGAAAAAAATGATTTGATGGGCTGGGCCCAAGGCCTTGCTGCTTTGTGCATTCTCAGGACTTGGTGCCCTGTGTCCTAGGTGTGGCTAAAACGGGCCAACATAAAGCTCAGGCCATTGCTTCAGAGGGTGCAAGCCCCAAGCCTTGGCAGCTTACATGTGGTGTTGGGTTTGCAGGTGCACAGAAGTCAAGAATTGAGGTTTTGGAATCTCTGCCTAGATTTCAAAGGATGTATGGAAATGCCTGCATGTCAAGGCAGAAGTTTGCTGTTGGGGAAGAGCCCTCATGGAGAACCTCTGCTAGGGCGCTGTGGAAGGGAAATGTGGAGTCAGAGTCCCAACACAGAGTCCCCACTGGGGCATTGCCTAGTGGAGCTGTGAGAAGAGGGCCACCATCCTCCAGACTCCAGAATGGTAGATTGACTGTCAGCTTGCACCATGCACCTGGAAAAGTCACAGATACTCAATGTGAGCCAATGAATGCAGCTGGGAGGGGGCTGCACCCTGCAAAGCCACAGGGCCAAAGCTGCCAAAGGCTGTGGGAGCTCACCCTTTGCGTCAGTGTGACCTGAATGTGAAACATGGAGTCAAAGGCGATCATTTTGGAACTTTAAGATTTGACTGCTCCACTGGATATTGGACTTGGACAATTGTAGCTCCTTCATTTTTGCCAATTTCTCCCATTTGGGATGGGAACATTGACACAATGCTGTACCCCCATTCTATCTATGAAGTAACTAACTTGCTTTTGATTTTACAGGCTCATTGGTGGAAGGGACTTGCCTTGTCTCAAATGAGACTTTGGATTTGGACTTTTGAGTTAATGCTGAAATAAGTCAAGCCTTTGGGGGACTGTTGGGAAGGCATGATTGTATTTTAAAATGTGAGGACATAAGATTTGGGAGGGGCCAGGGGCAGAATGATATTATTTGGCAGTGTCCCCACCCAAATCTCATCTTGAATTGTGGTTTCCATAATCCCCAAGTGTCATGGGAGGGAACTGGTGGGAGGTAATTGAATCACAGGAACTCCCATGCTGCTTTTCTTGTAATAGTGAATGAGTTCTCATGAGATCTGATGGTTTTAAAATGGGTTTGTACCTCTTTGCTTGGCACTTCTCTCTCCTGCTGCCATGTGAATGAATTATCATGAGATCTGATGGTTTTAAAATGGGTTTGTACCTCTTTGCTTGGCACTTCTCTCTCCTGCTGCCATGTGAAGAAGTATGTGTTTGTTTCCCCTTCTGCCATGATTGTAAGTTTTCCAAGGCCTCCCCAGCCACGTGGAACTGTGAGTCAATTAAATCTCTTTCCTTTATAAATTATCCAGTCTTGGGCAGTTCTTCATAGCAGTGTGAGAACAGACTAATACAGTTACTGTGCCCAGCCTAAAATCATATTTTATTGAGCTCAGATGTCTACAGGTATAACTATAATCTGAGCAAATTGTGCAATCAGTTGAGACATCATTGACTGAAAAATTAGGACATTTCCTAAAGCAAAGGATTGGAGAAAGACCTTTCTGTGAAATATTTCTTGGGTAATCAAGCTTTAACAGTCCTTTCTGATGTGCAATTACAATTTATTTTTATATGAAGGAACAATAATCTGTATAAAGCAAGCTTTCTGTTGCTTGTATTGAAATGCCATTACATCAGTGACAGCTGTCTTGAGTATAACAATTGCCCTGGATGAATGGTCAGTTCTTTCATGGTTAATGTTTTCCTGAAAAGAGGTGTTAAGAAGAAGAAAAACAATGAAGTCAGATAAGTACAAATATACAGATTCACATATCCTATCTGACTGACTGACTGGAAATTTGAAAGTATTTAAAGTCAGGCCAATATTTCTAGGTTTAGAAAGAAAGTAAGGAAGAAAAGAAAAAAGGAAGGAAGGAAGGCACAGAAAGACTTAGCCACCAAATGAATTGAGCATGAGGTCAGTTTTTCTTGACCCACTTTTTCTGAGCACACTGTTTTGTGAATCAATGCCCATTAGGTTTGAGGTTATTACATAAAGCAGTAACAGAATACATCATGTTTCTACATGCTCAGAAATGCAGATATTAATAACAAGAAATATTTTGGGGCTCATTTATGTTTTGCAAGTTATATTATGTTGAAGAAAATATTCCCTAATTTTCATTTTAGTTTAGAGTTTGCTTCACTGCTTGCTAATATCTGGATTGGAAAAAAAACTTTAAGAAACCATATATTTTGCAAAGGTAAATTAAGCTGATTTCATCAGCATAAATAATTGCTAATGTAGCTGAAAAATTGAATATCTGGAAGTGTCTTTTAGGATTATGATTCTATAAATCCACTGCATGTTAGAGTATGTTTATTCATGTATTTTATATACAACAAATATTTCCTGAAAAACTTTTATGTCTGGGAACTGTGCTAGGCATGTGAAATTTGAAAGGAAAAAAATAGACAAGACTATTGCCTTTGGGAGATAGAATAAAAATAAATTATGCATATGTATTCATAAGTGTTTTAGAGGAAACTAATGGAGAACTCAGCAGAGAATAATCAGGAAGGAGAGAATCTGTTTTAGACAAGAAAGTCAAAAAAATGAAGTTTAAGGTTTGAAGTATGAGAAGGAGCCCATGGGGAGTAAGAGTTCACTGAACTCAGAGGTGATTGAAAAGAGAGAAGGTCAGAAAAGTAGGAGTGGGTAAGGGTCAGATCATGCATTCTCATAAATTAGATACTTTTATGTCTATGCTTTTATATCATGAAGACCTTTGAGTATCAAATAAAAGTTATGGACTTTCATCCCCCCAAAAAAGTATATATTAAAAATTTACGTGAAACTTTGCATACCACAGAGTAACATTCAGGTGATTTGTCCTTGGCACAAAAGACCTGGCCCACTTCATTTGAGTGAAACACTCCTTGGCTCAATCCTCCCCTGGAACACCTGGAGAAAATTTATCCACTGGAGAGCTTAGTAAATCGCCCTAAATTCCTTAACATATAGGTATATGAGCCAGTACAGATCATAAGAAAGTCTTAATTAATAGTGTTGACAAATTCATAGATGTTTCCTTCATTAAGCAAGTTATGGTTTCCCTACAGCTTCTCAATGTATGACCATGAGCATTTGCCAATGATATGGGGGTCCTGGTTGGGGAACTCTTCATCCTTCCTTAGTGAGCTGTTTGCAGAGCATCTTCCATATTTCCCTTTATTGGCAGAGCCCTTATGGCAATGGAATCCTCCCCGCTGTTCTACTTTCTCTGCTGCCCAGAGACAGACCCTAACATGTAGGCTTCTATTTCTCATGTAGATCCCCATACTCCTCTGGGCACTTGGATATTGGCTGAGGATATATAGAAGTCCTCACTGAAGCATTTCAGCACATTGATAGCTGGATAAAATTGCAGAGCAGAGCTGCCCTTGCCCAAGAGTAATGTCACCGGTGCCCTCAATGCCAACCCTCAGGCCCTACCCCTACTTCAGTCTGTTTCCTCTGCTGTGGCTTCTTGGACTAGCCTTAAATTTCCTCAAGCAAACTTGGGGAATGGGAAGTTCTGAGTTCAGAATCCTTCCTCTGGCCACAGAGTACATCTGACTCATTTTCTTAATGTTTACCAACTACTTAGACCACTAAAACCGCCAGTTTTTAAGTCTTATTACAACAAATATCAATAATATGAAATCACCATATTATGCATGAGATTTTCACATGCCAATCTGTCACTGAATCATTTCAAGTCAATATTCTAGAGAAAACAATAGTTTGAATAGTTCTTTAAGGTTTGCAGCAATGGAACTAATGCATAAATAGCATTTCATCGAATGTCCATTCAACCATGAACTTCATCTTAGTACAGGATTTTACTTCCAATGTATCACACTGGGTACCAGTGTGTCACCTAAAAAGATACATTGCTGTCCTGACCCCAGTACCTGTGAATGTGACCTTGTTTGGAAATAGGGCCTTTGCAGACATAAGCAAGTTAAAATGACGTCATATTGGGATATGGTGGGCCCTAATCTGATAGACTGGTGTGCTTATAACAGAGAAATTTGGACAATGACACACACAGGAGAGAAAGCCATGTGAAGACAGAGGCAGAGATTGGAGTGATGGGTCTACAAGCCAAGGAACACCAAGGATTGCTAGCAACCACCAGAAGCAAGGAGAAAGGCAGGGAACAGGTTCTCTCTGAAAGCTTCCAATAGGAATCAACCCAACTAACACTTCAATGGACTTCTGGCCTTCTAAACTGTGAGAAAATAAATGTTTGTTGTTTGAAGCCACCTTGTTTGTGGTACTTTGTTTTGACAGCCCTAGGAAACTAAAACAGGTACCAAGAGGGCATATACAAAAGGGGAAGATTGCACAGGATATTTTCTTTATTGTAATTTGCAAAATGTCAATTTAAAAAAAGAAAAAGAAAAAATATATCAAAATATGTGTGCTTTACTTCAACAGGAGACTAAAACCAGCTAATAGCCCAATTCTTGAAATTCTATAATTATGTGACTCTTAAACCAGAAAAATTATGCAGTCAGGCAGTTATACACACAATTGGGTCCTTATGACTACTAATGTAGGAACCCAACAGAATGTAGAATATTAGCCTTGAAGTCTGAGCTTGGGAGCCTTCATTCATGCTTCTTAGTGAAATTCTATGTTGATATTTCTTTAGTCAAAGAAGAGTTTTGGCCTGGACTATCCATTTATGCATATAAAAATTGAGTGTCTTGCATAATGACAAAATTGCATATCTTGAATAAACATGGCTTCCATGTTCATATAATGGGCTTCCATGTTCATATAATTGTGTTTTTTTTTCAGAAGCTAAGTACTTAAAATACTTTAAAACAGGAAGAAAAAAACTTAAAATGCACACACAGAGAAATCTTCCTTTCTCTTCTGGGATACGTATATTTCTAGTGTAACTTTTTTAACAAAGAAAAACTGCAAACATCATTTCAACAACTGTATTTTAACTTTAAAGAACAACTTGGTATTTTCTTAGGGAGACATGCTCTTAAAAAGTAGGAAAGAATATTCCCTTTTAACAAACCTGCACATCTACCCCTGAAACTATAACAAAATTTGGGGAAAAAAGAAAAGAAAAAAACCGAAAAATTTTAAAACAAAGGGCTTGATTTATTTGAGACAAATATAAACAATGCAAAACAGAAAAGGTCTCACCCTCAACCAAACACCACCGAAACATTAACATAGCAGAAAATGTCAAAAGAGAAAATTTCTAACCTTTTTAAAAATCCTATTCATTTCCCATAGACTTTAAGAATCTTTCCATTTTAAATAAAATTTCTCTTCCTTTCTGTCTATTGCAGAAAAGAATATAAATCAATCTGTTATTGCCCTATAAAAATCCAGACTTGCAATAAACTGTCACCACTAAACAGGAACAACAAAGGTTTGAAATTATCATCTCTTTCCCAGGGCTGCCATTCCTTCAACGGACCTTACAGCATGAATAATGGAGACTTTTACAGACAAAAGTCATTCAATAGAGAACAAAATGAGCTATAAGTTTAAGTCTACTCTTCCCTTTGCCCAGTGCAGTACAGCAGAGTGGAAGGGCTACCATTTGCACAACCCCAGGGGTGCACTTTGAATCATATAGACTATATTTGCAGCATCTCTGCAGAACGGTTCAGAGCCAACCTCTGGAGTGAGTGGATGGAAGCCAATATGGCTTCACTGCTTAACAGCCACGTCACCTTGGCAAGTTACTTAACCTCCTAAGCTTTAGCTTCCTTATCCATTGAACAGGATAATAATATCACTGTTTCATAGGGTTGTGAAGGAATATAAAAGAATGTTTAAGTAACCAGCATACAGTGGGAAGAAACTCAACATATCATGTATATAGTGTTAATATGTATGTTTAGGATATGAATAAGGAAAACCATAAACGTCCTTCTGAGTTTCTCTTCTACAAGTATGTTCACACATATGTTCCCCACCCCACTTCCTGACATTCTCCTCTATTTTATTTATACAACACTTATATTAAACAGGTAAAGCTCCAGTTATGAGGTGATATACCCTCTATAGAGGAGACCTACTGTCTCAGTGACTGGAGCAAATAGAGATTTAGCTTCCAATTTCCAACAAGCAGTGAGAGGCATTCGGAACTCTGCAATGATGCTCTGTCAGTGATCTAGAGGAGTAATGACATGAATGAGGCATGAATGAAGGGGACTGAGTCAGAGACACATCACAAGTGGAAGCCTTCATGTCTGCTCACCAACAGATAAACATCTGGGAGTTGGTGGCCACATAAGCAACCTCTTTGCCAAAACACTGATTCTTATTAGCCAAAGATCCAAAAGTCTCAGGGAGTCTGCTGGTCCCCCAACCACCAAGCCTAAAAAAGTACACTGAATTGCAGTTATACCAAATGCTTTATTTACGCATAAATCAACACAAAGAAAGATTCTGGTGCCCCCATTGAAATGACAATTAGTGTGTCAATAATCCAAGATGGAATCTACTGGGCCAGTATCTGTTTACCTTAATAGAGACAGGCCTCTGAATATGTGATCCATTAGATCTATGTGAAGATGTCAACTATAAGTTTATTATATTAAGTCACGATATATTTTCAACTTTCAGAATTAATGTTTTTGCCTTCATTCTCCCAGAAGTAAAACTTGTCTTATTTTGGCAAGCTTTAAGATTAAGTCCTAGCTTTGGTAGGAATGAAACAAATAAAAATTTCAGTGAACGCATGGATATTTGGAATTATGTGACTTTTGGAAATATTCAATATGTCATTTTTATAGTTTGTGTTGTGTATCATAAGAAACATCCTGGAAGATGAGTTTGGGTAAAAATTGCAAAAAAAATTATCTCAGAATGAAATTTTAATACTTATTTTCCCTCAGCCACAAGCTCATTACTTGAGATTTCATTTGTCAGTCAAGCATAATTTTTACAATTCATCTCTAATATTATTTTTTAAAAACCCATTGGAATATAGCATGCTGAAGAGAAATAATTGATTAAAATATTGCAAGATGTCTTATGAAATCTCTTTACTTTGCTGCATAAACTTTCAATTCCTTAAAAAAAAAGACATAAATATCACAGTTCAGAAGGATATCTCTGGTCACTAAAAAGAATGGTCTTCCGAACCTAAAAAAAAAACAAAAACCGGGCACAGTGGCTCATGCTTGTAATCCCAGCATTTTGGGAGGTCGAGGCGGGTAGACCACGAGGTCAGGAGTTCAAGACCAGCCTAGCCAAGATGGTGAAACCCTGTCTCTACTAAAAATACAAAAATTAGCCGGGTGCGGTGGCAGGCACCTGTAATCCCAGCTACTCGGGAGGCTGAGGCAGGAGAATCGCTTGAACCCGGGCAGCAGAGGTTGCTGCACTCCAGCCTGGGCGATAGAGTGAGACTCTATCACAACACTGCACTCCAGCTTAGGCTATAGAGTGAGACTCCATCTCAAAAAACAAACAAACAAAAAATGAAAAACAAACTACCATATGTTAATGAAATAAGAATGTATGGGAATTCTGCATTAAAGGTAGTCATGGAGACATGTTCCACTCTTGCTTTGTGGTATGCCCTCTCTTAAATGAAGGCCAATGTTTCCATAATGAGCTGCAAATAAAGTAGCAATTGTGCTCATTTAGTTATTATCAAAGTTGAAGATTTACTATCACAGAGAGTAAAACACTAACAGTTAGTGCTATACCATGATTCTCAGAGAAGCATTTATATATACAGACATCATAATTAGCCAAAACCACTTTTATGAAAATGTTAGTAAAAAGAAAGTACTACATTCAAGTGTTAATCATCTCAGAATATATTTTATTTTATTTATAATGCCTTCTTTTTATTCAATATCCTTTAAACTTTTAGAGAAAACTCTTAGATAAAATATTTTATTTAAAATTTTTATAGAGCTGTATTTATGGACAGAATGTTTTTCAAATGTCATTAAACAAATTGAAAAGACAATTTTACACTGTTTTGGTCAGTCATCCTTTTCTAAATGATGGAGACTAGATTTAAAACTAACTTAACTCCATGGAAATCCTGTTTAAAAAGTGGAAGGAATCAAAGGCTTATTCTAAAAATTATGTTTCTATATAATAAGAACACTAACATCACCAAAATAAGTGAGATTAAAAATTCTCCTCTTTGTATTGGCTCACTGGTTAATTTGGTTTGCATTAAGTATTGTTAGAGATTCGGAACATTTTAAACTTACTAATGCTATATGTGGATATATATCTACAGATTTATCAAAATGCTGATAGTATGGATACAAGAGAATAGATTTAGTGTTGAAGTCAATGTCTCTACATCTAGTTAAAATCTCTGTTAAAATCCTTAACAAAAATATCAAACTTTTTGTCACCAAAATATTGCTATTAATAGCAACAATGACAGACAAAAGACAGAATTAGTACTAATGACAATTGGACTAGAATTTTAATAAGATAATGATGACTGTCTCCATAGACCATCACCATGGTGGTCCACAGCCTTTAGGGTACACACAGATACATTTGGGCTGGACACCCTAAAGTGCTCTGATGAAAAATGAATGTCAATCTAGAAACTGCAGTCAACAATTTTGCCCACCAAACCACTAAGGTTTCAGAACTTCTTGGTATTCTCTTGATTATGTCTCTGTGCCTGAAAGTTAAAGTTAAGTGAATACTTTCCTTTAAACTTCTTAGATGCTCCGGGAAATGCCATGACTATGGTCTTTGACTTGGTCAAACCTTCCTTAGAAGCATCATTCTAGAATGTGTGCTTCCATCCATAACTCAGGCTTAACAGATTAGTTTTTAATGAGTAGTAAAGACATAAGCTGGACCTTTGTTTTAAAAGCCCTGAGTCCTTTAAGACATTAATTTATTTATCCTCTAACATCAGTTTGTGACAGGGAGAAGACAAGGACTAAAATGTCCAACAAATACATAGAGTATAGGGTGCGCTTCTTGATTCCACTCTTCAACCCAAAACAGATACACTACTTTTAGCAAAAGAATTTATGTTTTCATTTATCAATTAATTCACTTATTCAAGGGACATTGATTAAAAATACTCTAGGCAGCAAGCATTTTACTAGGCACATAAGATACACAAAAATGAAATTTTGAAATCAATAAAATGTAGTGCCTGCCCTTAAAAAGGTTGAGGAAACAAACAGTTGAGACAATTATATTACAATGTAAGGACAGCTCTGATAGAAGTAACAAGGATGCAATGGGAGTCCCATGAACATGACACGCACACCAGGCACGGTGTAAGGGGAGAGGCAGGTCAAGGAAAGCTTCATGTATCAGATGATTTCCAACCTAAGTCCAGAAAGATGAACAGAAGTTAACCAGGCAAAACAGGTGACAAGGGCTATTCCAGGCAAAAAGATATACCTGGGAAAGGAGACCATTATTGGAAGTGAGCTTAGGTCAGTGTGACTGGACGATAGGGAGAAGTAAGTAAGAATGGCCAGGTGGAGGCCAATGGAAGACAGAAGCTAAATTAGAACAGTCTCCCATATCACTGTCTTAGTCTGTTTTGTGCAACTATAATAGAATACGTAAGACTGGGTAGTTTATAATGAACCAAAATTTACTGGCTCATAGTTCTGAAGTCTGGGAAGTTCAATATCAAAGCACTGGCATCTGGCAAGGGCTTTCTTGCTGCACCATAACATAGTGGAAGGTATCACATGGCTGAAGAGCAGAAGAGAAGAGAAAGGGAAAAAGAGAGAGAGAGGGAGGGAGGGAGAGAAATAGAGAGAGCGTGCAAGACAGGGCAAACCCACTCCTTCAATGATGAACCCACTCCTGAGATAATGGCATGTCTTCTCTTGAGGGTGGAGCTCTCGCAATCTAAACACCTCTTAAACGTCTCACCTTCCCAATATTGTCACAATGGAAATTAAATTTCAACGTGAGTTTTGGAGAGGACAAACATTCAAACCATAGCACCACTCTAAAGTGTTCTGGCACATTTTAGAAAGAGAGGGACCCAAAGACTTTAAAGTGGCAAAGTCACCCACCAAGTGACTTTTGTTCTGTTTTTGTGAGTTATTGGCCATACTTTTTATAAGTATGTGCATGCACACGTTACTTATGGATTTATTTTACTACTTTCCTGCTAAGATTACCTAGAATACATTTTTATGCCATTTTCTTTTTAAGAAGACCAGCATAATAAAGCGAGAAAGAAGCAAGGGATTTGAGAGATTATCTAAAGGTGTAATTATATGATTGACTGTGGAATTTCAGTTGAGACAATAAAGAGGAGTAGAAAAGAAGGCAATGAGGGATAGTGACAAAGTCATAGTGTCAGTGGATTCTAGGTCCTAAAGGGATCAAAAGATTGTTGAAATGAAAATACCAAAGGCAGCGAACTGGTCAGAGAGGAGTTGATAGTCTCAGAGAGAAATGCTTGAAATTGAGATATAGACAATTGCATTGCAGTTCTTATATTAGCGTTATAATTGGAGGAAAGCTTCTTCCCCTCTCCCGATGTGAAAAACAAGCTCAAGTACTGGCCCCTCTCTGGCCTTAATTCACTCTACCCCTATGCAGGTTTGCTGATTTACATGAATTGTAAATTTGGAAGAACGACCCACACAGGGCTCAGCTCTGCTCTTTCTTTTTCCTTTTCAGAGCACCTCCTCTCAGAGTACACATGTTTTCTTCTGTCCTCCATGCTGTAAGCTTTGTAGAACCCTAGCCTTGTGTTGGGAGGAGGGGGAAGAGAAGTCTGCCCAATCCACTGCTAGGGAAACGGTGGGTAAGTCTAAGTCTGCCTAATTCTAGAGTTCAAAATTGGCCATTCACATATCTTACAAACTTCAAATTTCCTGTGAGAGTTGGGGGAAGGAGTTGCTGCAGATAATTTGAAACTCAGCACTTACTCTATTCTAGAATATATGAGTCAATTAAGAGTAAGGTGTGTAAACCTAGGAGTCATACAGGAAAGAACCTTCTCCCAGAGACTAAACTACAGAGAAAAACAAGACTGTACTGAAGCTGAAAGGTGGAATTAAGAGTATACTATCAAAATAAGCATAAACTTATCATTTAGGATCTAGTACATCTGCATGGAATATTACTGGAAAGCATATGGTTGTAGAGTAAAATAAAGATTCCTGTTCTACTTTTCCCGCTTGCTTGCAAACTTCTTTAAACCTGATTTTTTCATCTATAAAACTGGGTATTAACATCAAATTTGAAGAATATTGTGAAGGATTTCTTTTTTTTTTTTTTTTTTTTTTTGAGAGAGGGTCTTGCTCTGTCACCCAGGCTGTTGTGCAGTGGCACAGTCTCAACTCACTGCAACCTCCACCTCCTGGGTTCAAGCAATTCTCATGCCTTAGCTGCCTGAGTACCTGGGATTACAGGCGTGCACCACCACGCCCAGCTAATTTTTGTACTTTTTGGTAGAGACGGGGGTTTCACCATGTTGGCTGGGCTGGTCTTGAACTCCTGGCCTCAAGTGATCTGCCTGCCTTAGCCTCCCAAAGTGCTGGGATTATAGGCATGAGCCACCATGCCCGGCCAAGTGAGAGATTTATTTCTAATGGATGTTTGTAAATGTACGGTTGCACCTTAGATATTCACTAAACTGTGGATAACAATGGAAGATGGAAGAAAATGCCTTTTTATAAAATCGGAGTAATGATAGAGAGGGACTTAAAATGATTACGACATGATTTAAACCTATGCCAAGAAAAGAGAAATACATGAAGCTTGCCTCACTGGTATAGTTTGCTTCCTCCAATTCTTCATGATATATGGAAGTTTAGTTCTGTCTAAATGTGAACAACATGGGGAAAGTGGAGCCTCCTGAAAGAAGGGAAAGCTGGTGTTTGTGGACTTGTAAAGATAAGCCTCAGCAGTTAACCTGAGAGTTCTCAGGTTACAGCAGATTTGAAAGTATATCTAGCTTTAGTTTAAAGATCTAAATATGACAAAATGTGAACTCTATCTAAGAATTTAATTTTTATTCTCCCAATCCCTTTTTAACAGATACCCAGAACTTAGCCTTCACTAAAAAAACTATTTGTGAGCCTATAAAGACCTTTACACATGCACTCACCTAACTCAAACCATCTTAAGCTAGTATTCCAATCTTTGATAATCCCCATTGCCTAATATTTATCTATTCATAATTTAAATTAGAAATTTAAATAACATAGTAAAATAAAATGTTTATCACTATGGCATCCATGTGTAAAATTCATATTATCATAAAAGCAAGAGCACTTTTATGTATTTATTCAATGACTATAGCTTGCCTAACAAGTACACTGTACTTGGCGCAGGAGATATAGCCCATAGGTCCTTTTTTTGGCTTTTCTTTGATGCTGAAGGGGATGACCCAATTCCAAATTAGTTTGTTCAAGACTCAAAGACTGTCTGGAAAATTGTGGCAGGTGATGGAGTCGCATCAGGGAGACAGTCCGGTGCACCACACAAAGAGCAAACCATCCCTTAGAGCCTTGGGCCCTGATCATTGTTCCACTCTTCAGGTTTTTGGTAAGTTGCCTACTAACCCTACTTCAGTGTCTTGGTCTGAATAATGAATTGAGCATCTAAGGTAGAACATGTGTATGAAAAATAATTTTAAACTACATTGCAAAGGCAACCAACTATTAGAAAACGAACTACTGAAATTGTTTAATTCGTGCCTTAAAGAAGCTTTGTATTACCAAGTTAATTGGTTTAATTCATATGCCATCCCATCTGCCTTTTAACAACTGAAATGGCTTCTTTCCATTTGTGATGGTTTTCTTGCCAAAGCATTGTTTTTGCCTGTTTGTTTCTACTCTACTGCTATTATTTGGTGGCATATGTTTTTTGTTTATTTGTTTTTTTACCAAACTAGCTTAAAGATACTTTCATTTAGCTGAGTACATTTGGAAGATCTTTATGGGCTCACAGATTTTTTTTTCAATGAAGACCAAGTTTGTGGTATCTGTTAGTAAGGATAGAGAAAAACAAAAACTAAAGTTTGCCTTAGTACACTTTATTTCCATGTTTGTTTTAATTAATCCCTCTTCCAAGATTTCCTCTAGAACATGACCACAGGTCTCCCTGAAAATATTATCATCAACTGATCAACTGTCTCCCAAGTAGAAAGCATACCCTTTTGAATTTGTTCCAGTTGTACACATATGTAACCATTTTATTCCAAGGACCTTTGCTGAGACACACGGCCACAAATACAACATATGGAGATTCAGATTTACATAAAGATACATTGGTAATTTTTTTCATTATAAAATGATTTGCTACACATTTTTTCCTGCTAACTCTGCTGCATGTCATCAAAAACATTTTTTTAAATTATTAAATGTCATGTGTAACTCTCTCTGCAAGGTAATATGGAGAATTTACAACTAGGAATGGATAGAGCTACCCAACTAACTGTAACTCAAAAT
Source organism: Pan troglodytes (assembly GCF_028858775.2). Classification (NCBI taxonomy): domain Eukaryota; kingdom Metazoa; phylum Chordata; class Mammalia; order Primates; family Hominidae; genus Pan; species Pan troglodytes. Next base: position 138,803,634 of record NC_072404.2, read on the forward strand.
CTTTAAATCCATTTAAAATAGGTTATAAATAACATAAGTATAGGAAGATGGTAGCAACACATTCTGATTGAAATATTAGTGAAGATTCAGAAATTATAATTTCAGCTGAGCATTAACATGCTAGAAGAAACATTTTGATAAATGGTTTAACAGACTATCTTGGTGGCATGCTCTCATTCCCTGCCATTCTTTTTACTGGTTTGACTGATAATCCTAGACCCTAGTTGCTGTGGGGTGCATCAGCAGACAGTTTGCATGATTAGCATTCTCTGGGGAATACCCATGGCCAATTGAAGCTGTCTTGCCTCCACTTACCTCATTGGCAAAGGTCAGTAATTGATTCAATGGGGGTACGAAAGCCCCATTTCTTTGTCTAAGGTGCGATAGTGTCTGGGGTGCAATTTACATTCCCCATTGGTTCATATTGACACTGGACTGTTTCTGAAACCACATTGTGCCATAGCTCCCCGTTCCTTTTTCTCTATACTGTTTCCCTTTCTCGGATTTCACTCTGAAGGAGGTATAAGCCCCAGGTATGCTGGTTGGAACCAGGAAATTGTGCCTGAGAGTGATGCTTGGGTGCTGAAGCAAGTGTTTAGAATAAAGCAGAGTTGATTGACACAGGGGTAACTCTCCTGTGAGACAGAATCACATGCCCTGGCAAGAACTCTGATGTGCTGCTGGGAAGGCTCACAGCAGCCTGGAAAAGTGTTAGCTCCCCTTAAAAGAACAGCAATACTAGAACTGCGCTGGCAGAGTGTGGAAAAGGACTAAAGGCTCAGGGAAGTGGGCTTGCCAGAATGTACCTATTATGTAAGTCCCCAAAACTCACAACTGACTGTGTTTCTAAGAAGGCCTGGAGTACTGTCCTTCACTTGGTGGGCCTAGTTACTGGTATGGTGGCCAGGAGAAAAGGTGGGAGCAGATCTTGGGGGCAGCAAGCTTTGTATGGAAGGCAGATCTCTCTAGGTTGCGTTTCAAAGGTAGATCAGGGGAGTGTGGCCAGATGGATGAAGTCCAAAATACAGTATAGATTAGCTTTTATTAAAAAATAAAAATATATGGGAAATGAAAAGAGAAAAATAGGACGGAATTTAAATCTTTCCAAGAAAATCGATGGAAAAATAATTCTGAATTGATCAACAATGCCTTCCCCACACCCCCCAACCCCTGCCATGGAGAAAGGCAGCAACGATGAACATTGATTCAACCCAGAAAATTTTGTGTCAAGGCCAAGTCAGGACCTACATCACACAGTCCTGTTCCCTGTTCAGCCCAGTGATCTCGGAGTGGGAGACTGGGGACTTGGCATGTAAACACAAGACTCTGGAAGCAGAAGAGAGCAGAACCTCTACATGGCTGTGAAAGCTCTTATCCACCAGGAAGAAAAACACTGTAGATGGCACTGAGTGTACCGTAACAAGAGCAATTACAGCCAGAGTGATTACAGCCGCAGGGATCAGTGCTTCTGTTATTCCGTCACAGAGGGAGGATTTGGAGTTATTGACACATGGTGCATTGGGAGGGAACATAATGTTGGCCAGAGGGAATGGTGTTCTGTAGCCATGAAAAATACAGTCCTCCTTCCTTGCAACATCTGTCACCTCTGCTAATTCCCAAAGTGTGGTTACTGTTGCTTTTCTCAGAATATATGTTACACTTTCATTTTAGGCAAGATATCACACACACATCGCCCATCAAGCCTCTTATAGCATTTGCTGAGACATATGGGAAGAGGAGCAAGGAGCAGAATATCATGGGAAAAAGTGAAAAAAGAGCAGAAACAAGATCAGTTCTCATCAGTTAACCCAGAGCTCACTCAGAACGGAGTCCCAGGAGCAAGAATGTTTGCGGAACATAAGAAATGTTTGTTGTTTTTATAATATAAACTTCTTGAAGTACACTCTGTCCAACTGCTGCCATTACCTGTGTTTGAAAATCAATACAACATATACAAAGTAAACTACTCATTATTTTGCACACAGTAACAGCTCGACTCCAAGTCCTACGTATAATTTGTAAGCCTTTCATGTTAATAATTTATGTTTTAAGTCCACTGGGCCTGTTTTCTTTAAAAACATTTTTTAAAATCCACTGGAAAAAAAAAGCTGGTTTGATTTAACTTGTTTTATTCCTAGGGTTTTTTGTTGAAGTAGCCACAAAATACCACCACAATATTTCGTGATCTTTTGTGATCAAGTGCTAACTTTTGAGTCTTGCTCTGAAATATTGATTTGTCATCTGAAAGAAAAATTTTCTTTCCTAATCAGCCATCTTCTACTTTGGCATTTATCTTCCCTCACCCATCAGTGTCAGCATGATGATGCCACAGGTGGTAGAGGCAGGAGTCCCTGAAGATGAACTACATCCCAGAATTGTGAGTGATTACATTTTTTCCCCTGAGAAAATTCTGAATGTTTTCTCAGAACTTCATTTACATAACTATCCTTTTGGATCCAGGCCAGTGCTTTTCTCCTTGCATGTCCTTTGGCATAGCTGATCAGCCACAGACTGCTCCAATAAAAGAGATGGTACTTATGTCAATATATTTTCAAATATCTATCAGCATCTTAGAACGTATTCCTTTTAATGCCTCTCTTCAGAGCTCATGACTCAATCTGAATTAGTTGAAAATTTAGATATTCATTTCTATGTTCCAGAATAAGGAAAATGGAATATCCACAGGGCAAAAGCTCCTCCAGCTCAAAACAAATGGAAATGCTAGGAAAAATAACAAATACTCTTTTTAAGTCAAAGCTTTGCCAATGAGAAAGTTAAGGAAATTCAGAGGCCCCAAACCACATAAAAAAGCACAAATCTAGAAAGCTGAGCATACACTGAAGCTGGCAATTTCTCTGCAGACTTTGGTCAGTCAGTCCCTGGGAGCCTTTGGTTTAATGAACCATAATGATGTTAGAAGACAAAATCAAGACCTTTCATCATGTGGAAAGATGGACCAAAGATCTAGATAAGTATGATGCCTCCAAAAGTCAACATGCATGATAGATAAAGTTAAAAATCAAGGCAACATAAACACCAAAGGAAGCAGGCAAGAAAATGTGTCTCAGCCTTGGTTAGTGATATAGTTTGGATGTTTGTCCCCTCCAAGTCTCATGATCAAATGTAATTCCTAATGTTGGAGGTGAGGCCTGGTGGGAGGTGTTTGGATCACGGGGATGTATCCCTCATGAATGGTGGTGCCATCCTCGCAGAAATGAGTTCCCACTATATGAGTTCATGTGAGATCTCATTGTTTAAAAGACCCTGGCACCTCCTCCCTCTCTCTTTTGCTCCCTCTCTTGCCATGCGATACACCAGTGTCCCCTTTGCCTTCTGCCATGATTGGAAGCTTCCTGAAGCTTCACCAGGAACAGATGCTGGTGCCATGTTTGTACAGCCTGCAAAATCATTAGCCAAATAAACCTCTTTTCTTTATAAATTATCCAATCTCATGTATTCCTTTAGAGCAACCCAAGTGAACTAAAACAGTCATAGTTGTTGGCTGAGAGAGACTGCATCCTGAGAATTCATAATCATAAGCTCACACTTGGGTGGACTTGGGGCTGGAATTCACATTTCCAGTGAGGCCCTAATATCCCAAGGTGAAAATCCAGTTTATGGTACTCTTGACTGGGAGTTACTCCAGGCATCTGGCAGAAGCAAAGATAAATTATCTACAGAGAGAAGCATTTTCACTTTAGCCTACTTACCATTAAATTCAGCTAAGTAGGAGTTTGCTAAGATCCCAGTGTTTGGGGGTTTAAATGTCAGTCTGTGTGGGAGCCAGTGACTTAGGCCTTAGGTTTTTGCACAGTGGAAAGGAAGGGAGAGAAATCTGAGACCCCCCTCACAGAGAAGTCACACTTTCAGTGTAAGTATATACTGGAGGAAAATCTGCCTACTTGAGGAAAAACCTCAAAGGGAATTTAAAATTAAACTTCTCTATGTCCACCATAGTTCTGACTGGGAAAAAATAAAATAGTAATAGTCTCCTCTTGGAATTTCTAACCATAGACTAGCCCACGATTGGGCCAGGTTTCAAACGTAAGTTATTTACAAGGTTGTGAAAGATCTATGCCAATAAATTGTTTTCAAGTGGTGTATTACAGGTTGGGCTCTTCAGCAGAAGAACAAGAGTAAGAGATTGAGGCACAGTTGTTTATTAGTGATCAAAGCCTGTGAAAGGAAGCACGAGGGAGCAGGACTGGGCAGAAGGAAAAGATGAATAATGATGCAGGCCCAACAAAGCCCCAGCCAAAAAAGCAGAGAGATACGGAGTATTGCTCATCAGGGTGTCCGAGGTGGCCCATGATAGCCAAACTATTATACCTGCTTCATGACGTCAGGTGCAGTGGCTCTTTGCAGCTGAGGTAGACCCCAAGTGGATAAGTGGAGCTTATCTGTTTAGCACAGAAGTTCCCAACCTTTTTGGAACCACGGACCGGTTTCATGGAAGACAATCTTTCCATGGACCAGGGGGTGGAGGGGGATGGTTTGGGGATGATTTAAGCACATTACATTTATTGTGCACTTTATTTCTATTATTATTACATTGTAATATATAATGAAATAATTACATAATTTATCATAATGTAGTATCAATAGAAGCCCTGAGCTTGTTTTCCTGCAACTAGATGGTCTCATCTGGCGGTGATGGGAAATGGTGACAGGTAATCAGGCATTAGATTCTCATAAGGAGCTCGTAACCTACATGTCTCACATGTGCAGTTCACGATAGGGTTCATGCTCCTGTGAGAATCTAATGCTGCTGCTGATCTGACAGGAGGTGGAGCTCAGGAGGTAATGTGAGCAATGGGGAGTGGCTGTAAGTACAGAGGAAGCTTTGCTCACTTGCCAACCGGCTCACCTCATGCTGTGTGGCCCAGTTCCTAACAGGCCATGGGCCAACCAATCTGTGCCCCAGGGTTTGGGGACCCCTGGTTTAGCATACGCCACAGAGTTAAGCAACAAGTTCTTTCTTGAAGGGGGATCTGTATGCTGCCTCTCCATGTCTACCACATAGACTCAGGCTGATGGTGCTCTCTGGGGGCTCACAATAGAAAATATTTTCTGGAGAGAAATATTCCTTTAATTTTTCCTTTTCAATTAAGTTCAGCAAGGTATGAGTTCAAAATAATAAATTATCAAATGTAAGCAAATAAGCTAGCAAAAGAATCAGAAGAAAAGATAAAACATTTAGGCATCACATAAGACATCATACTGAATACAAAATGTTAGTTTAGATGAATTTTAAAAGTAAAGATATATTGAAAGTATGATCAAGAAACAAAAAGCTAACAAATGGACTAGGTAACTTTCCACAATTCTATGCAACTAAAATTGAAATTCTAGTAGAAACTGGTAATTTTCTAGGGAAAAGAGAGTTAGCAAAATTCCCAAACAAGATAAAAAACTCCAAGTAAACAATTTTCCATAAAAGAATTAGAAACATTACAAAATAACTCTCAGGTTAAAAAGTACCAGGCCCATATAGCTTCATGAGGGAATTTTATGATATTTTTAAGATCAAATAATGCTAAAGCTGTTTAAATTATTTTAAGTCCAAGAAGAAGGAATTATGGATACTTCCTTTAAAGATACACAGACATACACACACACACACAGACACACACACTCATACCACATGCAAATGTGCAGATACCTCAGCCCTAAAGCCAGAATCTTTATATAATGGAAAATCACTAGAGGTTTTCCTAGTAAAATTTGAAATAAGACCAGGATCTATTATTTTCAACACAATTTAACTTTGGATTGGAAACACTAATTCACGTAATCAAATTAGAGATAATGAAAACATGAACTTAGGAGGAAGAAAAAACATCTCTATTTGCAGATTACATAGTTAAATATCTGGAAAATCCAAAAGAATCCATTGGAAAAACTACTAAAAACTATAAAAGAATTTAATAAAGTAGCAGAATATAAACATAAAAATCCATAGCCTTTATGTGTACAAACAAAATTTAGTTAGAAGAAATGATAGAAAAACAGGACACATTTACAACTTTGCAAAAAATAAAATACCTAAACATCACCTTAAAGTCAGAAGTGCAAAATTTGCATGAGTAAAACTATAAAGCATTCCTGGAAAAAAACACAAAAGTAGATCTCGGTGAACAGAAATACACATCAGGTTCTTACCTTAGAATATTCAACATCATAAAGATGTTAATTCTCACTGGGGCAATTTATAAACCGAAAATAATCCTAATAAAACACCATATTTGTCTTAAGCTACAAGCTGATTAGTTAGCTTATTCATAAAAATAGATAAAAAGTAAAACTTTATGAAAGAAAATCAGTGAGAGGAAGGATGACAAGACGAAATTTAAAAATATGCTATAAAGTCTCTATAAATAAAATAGTGTGGGATTAGTGCATAAACAGACAGACCAATGATCCAATATAGTATATCTGATTATAGACCAAAATATATATGAAATCTCAGTATATGATAAAGGCATCATCTGAAATGGGTGGGGAAGGGACTTTAATAAAGTGTGAGACAATAACTAAATGTAAAAGATAAAATTGAATCCATTCTTCACACTACACACAAGGATAAATTGCAAAAGGATCAGATATCTAAATTTGAATAACAGTTCTAACGCATGTGTATAAAATATATGTATATATCTTGGAGGCTTTGTTTCTTTTTACTCTTTTTTCTCTAAACTTATTGCTTCATTTCATTCATTTGATCTTCAATCACTGATACCCTTTCTTCCATTTGATCAAATCAGCTACTGAAGCTTGTACATGCATCACGTAGTTCTCAGCTCCATCAGGTCATTTAAGGACTTCTCTGCACTGTTTATTCTAGTTAGCCATTCGTCTACTCTTTTTTCAAGGATTTTAGCTTCTTTGCGATGGGTTCGAACATCCTCCTTTAGCTCGAAGAAGTTTGTTATTACCGATCATCTGAAGCCTTCTTCTCTCGACTTGTCAAAGTCATTCTCTGTCCAGCTTTGTTCCATTGCTGGCGAGGAGCTCCGTTCCTTTGGAGGAGAAGAGGCACTCTGATTTTTAGAACTTCCAGCTTTTCTGCTCTGGTTTCTCCCCATCTTTGTGGTTTTATCTACCTTTGGTCTTAGATGATGGTGACGTCAGATGGGGTTTTGGTGTGGATGTCCTTTCTGTTTGTTAGTTTTCCTTCTAACAGTCAGGACCTTCAGCTGCAGGTCTGTTGGAGTTTGCTGGAGGTCCACTCCAGACCCTGTTTGCCTGGGTGTCACCAGCGGAGGCTGCAGAACAGCAAATGTTGCTGCCTAATCCTTCCTCTGGAAGCTTCGTCTCAGAGAGGCACCTAGCCTTATGAGGTGTCAGTCACCTCCCTACTGGGAGGTGCCTCCTTGTTATGCTACTCGGAGGTCAGGGACCCACTTGAGGAGGCAGTCTGTCCGTTCTCAGGTCCCAAACTCAGTGCTGATGAACATGTATGTTTACTGTGGCACTATTCACAATAGCAAAGACTTGGAACCAACTCAAATGTCCACCAATGATAGACTGGATTAAGAAAATGTGGCACATATACACCATGGAATACTATGCAGCCATTAAAAAGGATGAGTTCATGTCCTTTCTAGGGACATGGATGAAGCTGGAAACCATCATTCTGAGCAAACTATTGCAAGGACAGAAAACCAAACACTGCATGTTCTCACTCATAGGTGGGAATTGAACAGTGAGAACACATGGACACCGGGTGGGGAACATCACACACCGGGGCCTGCCAGGGGGTGTGGGGAGTCGGGAGGGATAGCATTAGGAGATATACCTAATGTAAATGAAATGACGAGTTAATAGGTGCAGCACACCAACATGGCACATGTATACATATGTAACAAATCTGCACGTTGTGCACATGTACCCTAGAACTTAAAGTAAAATAAATACATGTATATATATATATGTGTGTATATATGTATATATGTATATATACATATATAAAATAAATATATGTATGTGTGTGTGTGTATATATATATGTATATATTTCCAGATTCCACTGACAACTGCTTTGGTAAGTGAATTGGTCAGGCAAATGAACCACTAGAGCAATGAAATTCACCACCTTTTTGTGATGTTTGATTATGTGATAGAGTACATAAAGGGTTACTAATTAACAGTTTTAAACAATGAACACTCAAAAAATGAATGGTGAGGTGAGAAGAAGGATGAAAACTTGTCATTGTGCTTACTTGACAGACTAGATACGTGGGATGCTTTCCAAAAGCTGGTCATAGGACACTGGAAATCAATATTTTGATAACGTAATAAATTAGCATTTTACCTAAGAGAACACTTTCAACCATATTAGATACTATTACTTACATACAAACATAGTTCTGGTACTCTGTACAAATGACAGTCTACACAAATAACTGCAATAAATTGAAGTTGCAAATAATTGCCAACTATTAATTAGTGAAAATATGAAAGGAGCTCTCTTTTAAATATTTAGAGGCAAATATCATTACATATTGAAAACATATTCTACAATTAAGATTCTATTGTTTCAGAATGAACTTCTCCTTTTCTTTTGCTTTTTCATCTCAAAAAGTCAATTCCTGTAACTGGTATTTTATAAATTCTACTACTGCTGAAAACAAATCACAGGTTTTAATAATCACTTTCCTATAACTTAAACCCTCAAATTAATCCAAAAGTTAGAAGCAGTGATTGGCCACAGTGCTCCAAAGGAGATTTTAGGAGCTTAAAAAATACAAATAGAATCCTGCTATGATCTCAACCAAATAAGACCCATTGAAGCCACTGCACGCAAAGAGGTGAAAAAGGATAAGGCCACTTTTTCCCACAGGTTGTCCAGTAATTCGAACTAGATAAAATGCAGAATGCACTCTTCTGTGTCAACAGAAATACATAGCAAGCAACCATTAGTTTGTTTATTGAGTTTTTTTAATGCACATCACATAGTTTTATTTTTTTTTAATTTTTTTATTTCCATAGGTTATTGGGGAACAGATGGTGTTTGGTTACATGAGTAAGTTCTTTAGTGGTAATTTGTGAAATTTTGGTGCACCTATCACCCAAGCAGTATACACTGCACTCAATTTGTAGTCTTTTATTTCTCACCCACTTTCTATCCTTTCCCCGAGTCCTCAAAGTCCATTGTGTTATTCTTAGGCCTTTGCATCCTCATAGCTTAGCTCCCACTTATGAATGATAACATACAATGTTTGGTTTTCCACTCCTGAGTTACTTTACTTAGAATAACAGTCTCCAATCTCATCCAGGTTGCTGCAAATGCCATTAATTCATTCCTCTTTATGACTGAGTAGACTTCCATTGTATATATATATGTCACAGTTTCTTCATCCACTTGTCGATTGATGGGCATTTGGGTTGGTTCCACATTTTTGCAATTGTGAATTGTGGTGCTATAAACATGTGTGTGCAAGTATCTTTTTTGCATAATGGCTTCTTTTCCTCTGGGTAGATACCCAGTAGTGGGACTGCTGGAGCAAATGGGAGTTCTACTTTTAGCTCTTTAAGGAATCTCCACACCATTTTCCACAGTGGTTGTACTAATTTACATTTCCACCAGCAGTATAGAAGTGTTCCTTGTTCACCACATCCATGCCAACATCTATTATTTTTTTATTTTTTGATTATGGCCACTCTTGTAGGAATAAGATGGTATCACATTGTGGTTTTGATTTGCATTTCCCTAATCCTTAGCGATGCTGAGCATTTTTTCATATGTTTGTTGGCCATTTGTATATCTTCTTTTGAGAATTGTCTATTCACATCCTTAGCCCACTTTTTGATGGGACTGTTTGTTTGTTTGTTTGTTTTCTTGGTAATTTGTTTGAGTTTGTTGTAGATTCTGGATACTAGTCCTTTATCAGATGTATATATTGTGAAGATTTTCTCCCACTCTGTGGGTTGTCTGTTTACTCTACTGGCTCTTCCTTTTGCTGTGCAAAAGCTCTTTAGTTTAAGTCCCAGCTCTTTCCACACTCACATCAAAAGATTCATGTTTAAATGTTTCAATGCTCATCTTGTCATTACTAGTCATGCCTTCATGTTAAAATCAAATTTTTTACTCTCATATAAGCCTGCTGTTGTCTCCCTACTTGTAACTATAATTAACATTAGAATTGCTGGGTATTAGAGATTATAGATGATTCCCACACTAGAGGAAAATTCTTCGGCATTTCTACTTTTTTAAAATAAATACTCCTTGTTATATCTTTCTGAATTTTATAAAATCTATTGTCCTTGCTTTGAGTTTTCTTTTTACAGGTGGAAAACCTCTTTAAAACTGTGTGCAGTAAACTCTTAAGAGTGGATGAAGAAGGGTGAGCTTGAATAAAGCATAGAAAATCATGACTAACCAATCCAATAGCAGATGTATCTATTATTAAATAGAGATATTTAAAAATGTATTAGAAACTTGTGAAATAGAAGGACATTTAAGGCACTTAGTCTCAATCTTCATTCTACATCCTTACACCTCTATAAATTCCACCTTCTTTAACAAACCCAGGCTTTTAGGTTTGAAGCACACTAAGCAATCACTCACCTACTGAAGTTGAACATTTATATAAATAAAACGGAAAATCTGCAAATCATTTTGCTTATTTCCATAGACAACAGATAAGGCTAAAGTAAGGATAGTCAAAGTTACCTCCATTCTTTCTTACACGCTCAACTTTCTGTATTGATCAGGAGGACACATTTCAGATTATTCTTATTAGCTTTGTGACTTATAGTTTCATTTGTATTTTAATCCACTTTCAATTCAACAAGTATATTTTTGGATATGTAATTCTAACTCAGCACCATGCTAGGCTCTGTGGGGTAACAGAAGTAAAGATAAGATTTTATATTCTTATAAGTAAAAAAAAAAAAAAATCTGGAAATAGGAGGAATGTTGCTCAGTTTAAAAATGCATCATTTTGAATGACATAGGACAGAAGTATTACACTTAGAAACAAAAGGTAGGCAAAGAACATGACTGCAAGGCTAGGTTTTGGTGAATACTTCTGAATGCAGAAATACAGCCTACTGCTTTTCTTATCAGTCAGTATCCAATGAGGAAAACATAAATCATTCTAGATATTTCTAACAACGGGATTTAACATAGGGAATTGGTAACAAATGTGTTACAAAGGTTGACTGAGCAAAAGGGAGGATATTATCCCAAGATCAGGAAGCTGCTACAACTGCTGGGACAGAGCTATGAGACTAGATTCATCACTGACTCTGCTGGGGATTCAGCCATTGCAGCTAAGAAGCAGCTGCCCTTGATCCCTTTACTGGAGACCCCTGTGCTAACTCTATGATATCCTCAGCTCTCACTGAGGATGCTGGAGCCAAGGCTACCACTGAGAAACCTGGAGTTGCCTGTCACAGCCAGAAGCAGAAGTGTCTCCCTTCCTCCTGCCTTCTAATTTTGCTTCAGTACCTCCCACGGGTGGCACCTATCTAAAAGCCAATAGTCAAGACATTCTAGGAAAGTGGTTTCAATCTTTCTGGAAACAAAGACAGCATGGAACATTCTGTGTTTGAGTGCTAGCGGACAGTACCTGGCGTATGTACAGATTTTAAGAAGAAAATAATGAGGTAACAAAGACAGCATGGAACATTCTGTGTTTGAGTGCTAGCGGACACTACCTGGCGTATGTACAGATTTTAAGAAGAAAATAATCAGGTGAAAGTAATGTCATCAAAACAGGCTTGTATCTTAATAGTTCTGGGTTAATACAAGTAAAAAATACTCAATATAAGAACTCTACATCATTTCAAGAAAAAAAATTCTTAAAGAATGATACATAATAAAACAGGCAGTTAACTCCAACTAGCTTTTAAACTCTGTTTACTAGAAAAATTCATGTGGTTTGCAATTGAGCTAATCTTCAGAGTTGAAGGAATTTTCTAATGTGGAAATTTACTTCTTAGTGAAACAAGTAGATGAAATAAATCATTTATTCATCCATTCAGCAGTTTCATAAGGGATAGGCTATATGCATTATTCTAACTTCTGTGGATAATGCCTGAGGACACCATGGCCTCATCTGCAACTTCAGGCCATATTATAATGTGATATAACAGATATATTGTATATGCAAAATACAATGGGGCATAAAGATGAAGTGAGGGAGAACATTAGAGGGCAGAAGAAACAGTATGTGCAAAGCTACAGATGCACCAAAAAAAATATGACGAGTTTGGGAAATACTGTTTTCTTTCAGTGTGAAAGGCTCTGGAGTGACTGGTATTTCTCTCTTTCTCTTTTGTTTTTACACAGTGATCTTTAGTTTTTAATGCAAATAGTAGGAAAAGATAATTATTTTCAGTATCATTTCAGTATTTTAATTGTATATATTTATGTATTTACAGTATACAATGTGACGTTTTGATATATGTATACTGTGAAATAATTAAATCAAGCTATTTAATATATCCATCACCTCCTTATCATTTTTTGTGTATTGAGAACATGTAAGATCTCTCAGCAATTTTCATATATACGTTATTATTAATTATAGTCACCATGCTGTACAATAGATTCATAGGTCTCCAGAACTTATTGATTCTAACTGAAACTTTGTCCCCTTTGATAAACATCTCCCCATTTTCTGCCACACACTCCTCCTGCCCCCAGCCTCTGGCAACCACCATTCTACTCTCTGTGGGAAATATTATTGAAAGGTTTTTCACAATATCCATTTCACCTTGTTACTTTCCTGCATCCAAAACCCCTCAATGTCTTCCCTTCACACCAAACGAATCCCAAAGTCCCTACAGGGCCCCTGTGTGATCTGGCTCCTGGCTACCATTTGGATCTCATCTCCTCCCATACTGGCTTTCTTGCTGTTCCAACTTTAAGGTTGCGACTCTTGCTGTTCCCTCTGCCTAGAACTCTCCACCCCCAGGTATCTGTCCGGCTTGCTTCTCTGCTTCAGCTGGGTTGCTCCTCAAATCTCACCCCATCAAAAAGGTCTTTCCTGATCACTGTAACTAACTGAGCTTCTCTCTTCTTACCTTGATTGCCTTTTCTTAATGGTATTTATCTATTTTTATATACTTATACATATATATTTTTATATTTTATATACTTATATATTACATACCCATCCATTGATATTACACACCTATACATTGTCTCCTATCTTACACATACACATGAGGGGGCAAGCCCGTTGCTTTATTTGCTGCTGTAACTCAGCACCTAGAACAACCTGGTACATATTAGATACTCAATAATTACTTGCAAAATGAAACAATAAATAATCGAATGAACAGATGAATCAATGGGTAGGAGAAAAAGGTAAAGACTCAGATGGGGTTCCATGGTGGGAAAACAGAATGCAATATTAGGATATCAGACTCTGGTATTTGAGGTCAGAGAAGTGCTAGGAGAGTGGGGGAGGAAAGGATACAAAGAGAAGGTAAAGAGGAGCCTTGATCACTTTTCCAGGTTCTGATTTGCCTGGAATTGGCCCTTTGGCAAATCATTTTGGGTTTTGGATCAAATAGGAAATGCTTTTGGTATACTTATGAGATTTTCAAGGAGGAAACTCTACATAGACTCACATCACACTTGAGCCTAAAATTTTAAAAAAGAAGACATTTACTTCCAAATACTGTAGCAAGAATAAAATATGCTAAAGATAAAAATATCACAGAACTGTGGTTGAATGACTAACTGTGAAATCCCCTGCCTATCCTCCCTTCCCAATCACTGTCACCCATAATAACTGCAGGGAAGTCTCCTGGAGGTACATATAGTGAACAAGTGATCAGTTCCGAAGGAAAAAAGGTGGTGGAGAGGATAAAAATTAGAATGATGACATGGCAAGTAGCATTAACATCAGAAAAAGGAAAGAGCTAGGAATCCAAGTCAGCCTGGCCAGCACAAGCAACAGCATAGCTCCAACAGCTGCTCCCTGGCATGTACTGAGGAGGCTTTTCTTCTAAAATAACTTCTCCTAGATGACCTCACTTCTCATCTGATACTCTCTCTCATTCCCTCCTTCTCCCTCCCTAACCTTGGAGGCTGAGCTTGTTTTCCTTGGTGCCTTGCCAAGAACACGATATAAATTCCACATAAAAGTGAAACACATCCCTAAAGTCCTCCTTGACAATGAACCTTCCTTTAAGAGTTCGGTTTCCTGGCTGCTTAGTTAACAGGACTTGCATATGTTTTATAAATTTATTCAAAGCATAAGACACTTAACAGAGGACATTAGAGAAATAAAATTAGAACACCATTAATGAATTTTACCATGTTCTATATGGTTTTGTTCTACTACACTTTAAAGCTTTTGAGAGTGAAAAGGGAAACAGAGTAAGAAAGCTTATTAAAATATATGCATAATAGGCCAGGCATGGTGGCTCATGCCTATAATCCCAGCTCTTTGAGAGACCAACATGGGAGGATCGTTTGAGGCCAGGAGTTTGAGACCAGCCTGAGCAGCAGAGCAAGACCTTGTCTCAAAATCAAGCAAACAAAAAATACGTGCATAATATAAAAAATTTTTCTGGTTTCAATCTAGTGAAAGTTCTCTTCAATTCTCTACCTTTTGCCAAATGAATTGGGACAAAAATGCCGAAGCATTACCCTTATGGTAGAGTTGCCAGGTTTGGTAAATAAAAATAGAGCAAATGAATATTCAAATTTAACTGGGCATTCTGGTTTGTTTGTTTGTTTGTTGGCAACTCTGTCCTGTAGGGCTCTTGCTTATAGGATATCCTTAAGAACATGGCTCTAGACACAGCTCTGTAACCTTAGTAAATAATTTAATCTCATTAAGCCTCAGTTTCCTCATCTACAGAACGAGTTAATAATAAAGCCTACCTCATAGGATTGTTTTGAGAATTAAATGATTTCATTTATATAATGCTATACAAAGTGGTGTTTCACACATAGAAAGTATTCAATTAGTTATTATTGCTAAAGAGATGGTGAATTGTTTAAATCAATGCATTTGATTGATTATTAGAAGATTATTTGCCAGTAAAATTTAACCAAATGTCCCTGGTTTGGGTTTGTTTAGTATTTTTAACTTTAGGAATTGCTGTTGAAAGTAATAACAGGAGCATATACAATTTTTACTCAAATACTTAAAATATCTACACTTCAGTTCTACATTGGCTACAGAGGGATGTATGGAAAAGGAAAAGGACTAAGAGAGAAGAACACAAACTTGATAAAAGAAAAGAAAAAGACAAGGGAATGTGTTTCACTTGACCTGTACACTTTTTATAAATGTTTATTTTCCAACACTTAAAACTGGGGGAATTCACATAGTTATATAGAATTCTGGCTTCTCTTGACAAATCAGATCTTTGTCCCCCACCACAACCCCCATCCCAAGCCTTGGGTAGCAGCTGCTCTCTTTAGGTCTAGTATGTGCATTCCAGTTTAGCTCATACTGTCCCCCAGACACAGAGGCCTGGTGCCACTCGCCATTAACCAATACACTTGCATTGTTGTTATTTTTATATTTGCTCAACTTCACTCATTCATTTTACCTGCCAGGTACAACAGTTGGGGCCCAGGTGTGGTTTAAGATTGCATTGACCCTTCAAATAATCTCTAACAGCAACCCTAAGCCACTCAAATAAACATATAGTCTAACTAAATAAATAATTAGTGCTTTTAGTGAGCTAAAGGCAGTTAAGACAACTCGCCTGGGCCAAGACTTCAAATGTTTATACTTAGATACCTCCTAAAAAATGTTGAAAACTTTGTGCTCCTTGCACATTTTTATGTTCAAATCTAAAATTTTGTATCATGTTTAAACAGTTGAAATGATATTATTTTTGGCAAAATGTCACAGTCTACCTTCCATCTTGAATTTCCTCCATATTCTGATTAAATTCTCTTTTATTTACATACTATAAAATTCTCTCTCTGTGGTGTGCAGCTCTGTAGCTTTTTCCGTAGTCATGTATCCAGTACAAATTCCATCATCCCTACAGCAGAACAGTTCCATCATCCCTCATCTCCCTCAAGATGCCCCTTTGTACTAATGCTTTGTAATAGTCAATATTCCTTCACAAAGTAGAGATACTTGAAGAGCAGTGTAGCACATAAATTAGATTATAGAATAAAATAAATTATAGCCTTATGGCAGGCAGTACCAATTGTCTTTCAATAACCATTTGCCCCTTCTTTCATAGTTTAGGACCCCCAATTTTTAGTGGGTCACTTGGTCTGAGATTAAAGTTTATACTTTTCAGGCTCCTTTGCATCTAGCTTTGGCCATTGTGGCTAAGCTCTGGACAACAAAGCAAAAGTGAAAATATTTAGCAACATACACAGACCTTATTTACAAGGTAGCTGCTGACTACCCTTTGCCCCTTTCTTCTTTGTCCGTATCTCTATTGCCCTAGCTGAAACTGGGACATGATTGTTAGCTCTCTAGCTACCATCTTGGGCCATTGAGACAAGAGCTACAGTACAGAGTCCATGTTCAAAAGGGTTGTCTGGAGCTGAACCACCATTTCAATCCTAGACTGCCTATCTGAATTGTTAGATGAAGGAAAAATAAGCATCTATCTCATTTAAGCCACTATATTTTATTTTGTTATTTATTTGTCTATTAATCATAACAATCTAATGATAATTATTATACCAGTTGATGTTTTAAATAGTATTCCTTTGAATCCTATGCCATTGTCATCTGGTAGGTCCAAAATGGGAAGTTATTGAAAATTCCTTGGAATTTTAACTAATACATACTCATGGAAGGTGGACGGGGGAGAATTGGAATATATAAAGAAATAAATAAAAATTAATTTTTGGTCACATTACTAAAGATAAACGACCTTAACATTTTGCTATATGTATTAACATTTTTCTTTATGCATAAATGTGTCAAAATTAACTTTTTAGTATTATTGTCATCCTATCTAGGACATAGTATACAATTAGAGGAAAACCATTAATTTTGCAGATCATGACCACTGTTTAGAATTTATCTATTTAATATCGTATTCCCAGAGGGTCAACTGAGATTGTCCTGTAACTTTAAGTTTGGCAGCAGATAGTTGGCTTCAAGCTTTTGGATTATCATACATGTCTTTCTCCCATGAAAATATAACTTTGGCTCTTTTGGATATTAAGATGTATAAACTTATCTTTAAAAAGAAACTGAAATAAAAATAAGCTATCTTTCATTACCCAAGCTTATTATAGGAGTTTGGTGATCCATATGTTGATTCTAAAGATACTTTTCAAAAGCCATATCCATACATAAATTTACACTGGCAACATTTCTTTCTTCCTGTGTAGTGCTTTAAAATTCAAATACAAAGAGACCATCCCTAAATTATCTTGCTTTGTGAGTGACATCCTCCATTAAGGCCTAAATTTACCTCCAGCCCACATAGATCCAGTGTTCATAGAGTTTGCTGCTTTGAATTTTAATAGCTGGAATAAAGAATAGTGAAAAAGAGGTTTAAGAAATTACTTGTGCTGAAAAAAACTCAGCCTCACATTAGTTTAGATATCCTTTATGAACATCTAGCTTCGAAGAAGGAGATTTACAGAGGAACTGATTTTGACTTGGGCTTAAGGAATACAAGGCATGAGTCATATACCTATAGCAAGTGGCCTGTGTTTTGTCACCTGAGATCAGGCATGGCATTGGGGAAAACTTTCCTGTGGCACCTCCCATATAATTAAGCTGGAGTTAAAGGGAGTAAGGTGAAACAAGATTTCTGTGGCATGTTCCTATATAAGGAAATTTCAAAATGTATTATAATAACATCTGTGGAAATAAGAAATACATGTCTGGTAAAAAAAATTAACTGAAATTTCTACACGTTAAATGAGAGAATGTTGTACAAACAAATGATAAAGATGGGTCTCCATCTTCATTGAAAACATAACAGAAGGACATAGGCCTTGTCTGTAACATGAAAGAGGTGAGTTATATTTCAGAAATTTCCTAACAGGGAGGAGGCAGTGGACAGGGTTAACAAGTGAAGGTATTGGGGTTCTATTAGTGAAAGCATTTTGGACTCTATATTCACCCATAGGAAAGCAGTTTTTGTTTTTGTTATATTTTGTTTTTTAGAGCGAAAAGTAGGAAAATACGCTTGGTTACTAGCCCAGTGGCTATTTGCAATGTTCCTTCCAGGAACCACCTTATTCCCCAATTAAGAGGCAGGTGAGAAGATTCACCTCCAACAATTGTGGGAAAAACAAGGCTCACTGTAGAAATAGAAAGCTGTGCAGACACAGTGGGTGAATGTTATGAGACAGAAACCCGAAAGGAGAAGAGAAAGGTTGTGAGATGATAGGCAGTGGACAGAAGAGAGACAG
Source organism: Pan troglodytes (assembly GCF_028858775.2). Taxonomy (NCBI): domain Eukaryota; kingdom Metazoa; phylum Chordata; class Mammalia; order Primates; family Hominidae; genus Pan; species Pan troglodytes. The sequence goes on from NC_072404.2 coordinate 138,821,961, forward strand.
ACACTAGAAGTAAGAGCTTGGAGGGAAACGGGAGGACTGGATCTGGGTGCCCCACTTCTCCAGGATGAGACTTGAAAGAGAGGAGAGGCAGAATCTGCAGGACTGTCCAGGTCTCGGTATGTTTAGACAAAGTTGCTGGTAGCTCAGCTCACCTCCAAGTTCCCTCTCTCATTCTGGCTGCTATGCGCTGCTTCCTGGTCTGCCAGGCCCCAACCCCCCAGCACCCTTGCACACCTATTTAAGTCTCTCTCTCATCTAAATCCCTCAAAACTCACAAATTACAGGAGGTGTACATTCATATTGGTCTTTTTTTAGTTGGCTTTCTCACATATGCTCACGAAAGTAAGTTCTATCATTATTTGTTCATTTTTAAACTCCTGACAATTTTTTTATTTCTTCCTTTCTCTGTCATCCTCTCCCATTGTCACTACATTGTATTCCCATTTCCTGGACCTTGAAGATATCTGATAAGGGTGCAGTAATGCACACAAACAAACAGGTTGTTCAAGTAACTCCAGATATTCCAGGATTCTACACTCAGAGATTTTAATTCAGTAGATCTAAAAAATGGCTTGATTCTACATTTTTTAAAGTTCTTTTGGTGATTCTAATGGACTCCTACTTGGGAACAACTAGTTTAATCGATAATTTCAAAGGGAAGTTATAACTCATCCAAACACACATATCAAAATGAAAAACAGGAAGTCCTACCCATAGCAATCAGGAAAGATAAAAAAATAAAGGGAATCCAAATTGAAAAAGAGGAAGTCAAACTGTCTCTGTTTGCTGATAATATGATCTTATACTTTTCATTTTCTTTTTTTCCCTGTCTTTATCTCCTTTCTTCTTTCCTTCTCTCCTGCCCCCTCTGACTATACTATGGATTTACAAACTGAAGTGTCTACAAAAGTTAGGCCAATGTTGACTCCAGAACTTTTACACAAGAGGAGCTAAAGGCCAGCAACAGTAAAAGGAAAGACAGCAAAGTCAGCAATCTTCAACCTAAAGAATGCATGGCCCTGGGGTACAGTGGGCATGGGAAGACTTTCAAGAAATGCAAGGATACTAATAGTTTTAAAAGAATCAATTTTCCATGCTCTCAACATTCTTTTCTAGCATCAAGTAGATTCTGTAATCCATCTCCCTTTTCACAATATCATTCTCCTAATAAAAGTCATACCTTTAGCAATTAGGAATTTCACCATAGTACATTTCTCCAGGGGAGTAACAACTTCCAAGGTAAATAGCTAAGGAGAAATTACAAATACTGCTATTGGGAAACCTTTTTACTGAGTAATAACAGTAATTTAACCCCATTTAATTAAAACTGCCTGCCTTCAGTTTTGTATCAATTTGGGGTAAGAATGAAGAATTTGGTTTATTTTGGAGCTTCTTAGGATGGCCAAAAGTCAGATGTATTGTAGACCCATGGCCAAAAGAAGTGGTGATTTTACCTTTATAATTTTGAACCCTCAATCCTTAAACTATTAGCAAAGAAGTAATTGCTCAGGAAGGGGTAAGCAAAGCAAGTAGGTAATGCAAAAAATATATAAAGACTGAAATGGATTTTTTTAACTTAAATGTGAGCATTTTATTTTCCATTTTTCTCAGCATTCATTATCAGAAGGAGTAATTATCTGGAATGAAATCACCTCCAAACAACCAAAGAACAAGAAGTACCACAACATTCTAACTAGAATAAATAAAACCTGCAGATGCAAATTTAATGTGAAATCATTTACATTTTCTATAATTAAAGCATATAAAAAGGTAATACAATTAACATGTTATCCAAAATATATAATGAAATGTATATTTTATATGATGTGTATATAATGAAGGCTTATTCCAACTATATTCATTCTTATTTCATCTTTTTTTTTTTTTTTGAGATGGAGTTTCACTCTTGTCACCCAGGCTGGAGTGCAATGGCATGCAATCTCTGCTCACTGCAACCTCTGCCTCCTCGGTTCAAGTGATTCTCCTGCCTCAGTCTCCTGAGTAGCTGGGATTGTGGGCATGAGCCACCACACCCAGCTAATTTTTTTTTTTTTTGAGACGGAATCTTGCTCTGTTGCCCAGGCAGAGTGCAGTGGCACAATCTCAGCTCACTGCAAGCTCCACCTCCTGGGTTCACACCATTCTCCTGCCTCAGCCTCCTGAGTAGCTGGGACTACAGGTACCCGCCACTGCACCTGGCTAATTTTTTTGTATTTTTAATAGAGGCAGGGTTTCACCATGTTGGCCAGGCTGGTCTAGGACTCCTGACCTCAGGTTGTCTGACCACCTCAGCCTCTGAAAGTGCTATTTGTTTTGACCAATTTCTCCCATTTGGAATGAGTATATTTACCCAATTCCTGCACCCCATTGTAAGTCCAAAATGATCTCCTTTGACTCTGTGTCTCATATCCAGGGCATGCTGATGCAAGAGGTGGGCTCCCAAGGCCGTGAAAAACTCTGCCTCTGTGGCTTTGCAGGGTACAGCCCCACTCTGGCTGCTTACACAGCTGACACTGAGTGCCAGCAACTTTTCCAGGAACATGGTACAAGCTGTCAGTGGATCTATCATGCTGGGGTCTGGAGGACAATGACCCTCTTCTCACAGCTCCACTAGGCAGTGCCCCAGTAGGGACTCTGTGTGAATACTCTGACCCCACATTTCCTTTCAGCATGGCCTTAGCAGTGGGCCTCCATGAGGGCTCCATCCCTGCAGTAAACTTCTGCCTGGACATCCAAGCCTTTCCATACATCCTTTGATACCTAGGTGGAGGATCCCAAACCTCAATTCTTGTCTTCTCTGAACCCACAGAACCAAAATCATGTGGACGCTGCCAGAGCTTGGGGCTTGTACTGTCTAAAGCAATGACCTAAGCTGTATCTTGGCCCCTTTTAGCCATGGCCAGAGTGCTGGGATACAGGGCACACAGCAGGGGAGCACTGGACCCTGCCCTGGAAACCATTTTTCCCTCCCAGGCTTTCAGGCCTGTGATGGGAGGGCCTGCTGCCCTGGAGGCACTTTCCCCATTGCCTTGGTGATTAGCATTTGGCTCCATGTCATTTATGCAAATTTCTGCACCCAGCTTGACTTTCTCCCCAGAAAATGGGGTTTCTTTTCTATTGCATCATCAGGCTGCAAATTTTCCAAATTTTTATGCTCTGTCAACTCTTGAATGCTTTGCTGCTTAGACATTTCTTCTGCCAGATATCCTAAATCAACTCTCTCAAGTTTAAAGTTCCACAGATCTCTAGGGCAGGGGCAAAATGCCAACAGTCTCTTTGATAAAGCATAATAAAGTGAACTTTTTGCCAGTTTCCAACAAGTTCCTCATCTCCATCTGAGACCACCTCAGCCTGAACTTCATTGTCCATATCACTAGCAGCATTTCGGTCAAAGCCATTCAACAAGTCTCTAGGAAGTTGCAAACTTTCCCACATCTTCCTGTCTTATAAGCCCTCCAAGTCTGTAGGAAGTTCCAAACTTTCTCATGTCTTCCTATCTTCTTCTAAGCCCTCCAAACTGTTCCAACCTCCTCTGCCTGTTACCCAGTTCCAAAGTTGCTTCCACATTTTTGGGTATACTTATAGCAGCACCCAACTCTGCCAGTACCAATTTACCTTATTAGTTTGTTCTCATGCTGCTAATAAAGAAATACCCGAGACTGGGTAATTTATAAAGGAAAGAGGTTTAATTGACTGACAGTTCCACATTACTGGGGAGGCCTCAGGAAACTTACAGCTGCAGCAGAAGGAACTTTTTTCATAGGGCAGCAGGACAGAGAATGAGTCCCAAGCAAAGGGGGAAGCCCCTTACAAAACTATCAGCTCTTGTGAGAACTTACTATCACAAGAACAGCACAGGGGAAACGTCCCCCAAGATTCAATTATCTACACCTGGTCCCGCCCTTAACACGTGGAGATTATTATAATACAATTCAAGGTGAGATTTCGGTTAGGGCACACAGCCAAACCATATCATGGAGTTAGTTCTGACTTTTCATATACAATTATTTTTTAATCATTCCCAAAAGCTGAGCATCACAGTCTAATAAGCATGGACACTTACTCAAGGAATACAATGACTTTTAGCATGCTCTTTACCTCATAAAAAAATTAGTTTCAGCTGCTCATACATTACTAAAAATTAAGTAATGAATAAGAACATAAATTTTTTGTTCTTATAACCTTCCAAAGACACAAATCACAGTTATATTAGTATTAATTATGTTAGTTCCTAAATCATTTTAATCTTGAATTGACTATTTTCAGTAATCTTTTATGAGATATAATAATTTATCTTGGGCATTTTATTACATTTTAAAAAGTTATATTAACAGGTTTATGAAAATTGGAAAAGGAAGCCAGACGTTTCTGATAGAAATGAAGTCTAGTTTGGTGGACTGTGTTGACTGAGAGAACTGGCTTTGATAATTACATTATATGGTAGGCATTTTGCATAAATTTGTATTAATTCAGGTCTTCCATGAAGATGTGCCAAGACCTGGTTAGATGCACAAGTGACTAATTGGGGGTAAAATCCTACAGACAATAAAGGGGAAGGAGCAAGATATGTCAGCACAGCCTGCAGACCACAATGTAGGTCTGACACATGTGAAAGATGAGTGGTAAAGAATTATAGGATAGGAAGAGTCTCAGGCAGCAGTGTAATTCTGTGAAAGTTTTGGCTAGGGCAAAGGAAACCCCTGAGCTAACGTTTCCTCTTAGAGGAATCCCATACCTTCAGGAACAAGCCAGCATTATTAAACCCATCACTGGTTGGGAGCAGCTCAAGGGAAGTAAAGCCTCTATGCAAGCCCAGTGGTGGATCCACAGAGTACCAGCTGGGACTATCAGTCTAGTCTGCTTCCGACACCAAGAGATCTGAGAGGCATGTTCCATAGCTGTGGAAAACTGAATGAGTTAAATCCATAATCTTATAGTTTTATTTTTTCAGAAAAAAAGGTATTTAAAATACATGATAAGATAAAAGCATTCTTAACCAAAATATTGTGTTGGCAAAGCTGTTCTTAAATGAATAATATTTTAATTTTCACAGACTTTTCTGGGTATATTGGATTAAAAAGGTGTCTCCAAGTGAAAAACTAATAGTTGCAATTAACAGTCATTTGATAAGTCTTATTAATTATCAGGATTAGGAAAATAAATTATTATAATGACTGAGTAATGAATCCTGTTGTGAGACAGGTGGCTTTCCATTCTTTGCCTTTAAAAAAAATGAAAGAAGAACCTAATTGAGTCATCAGCTGATGTTTAAATTAAAATAATTTTTGGAGACTAGAACACTATATGATTTTGGGATACAATTCAAGCATTTAAGGAATTAAGTGACATAGCCAAAATCTTGAAATTCCAGCTTATATGAATGTTTTGTTGCAGAGAAATTTGATATATGATAAATAAAAGACTTTCAAGCATAAATGTATACTATAGTAGGATAAAATTCTGTGAATAAAGTAGAATTGAGAAAGTACATCATGTACACATCATACTACTGAAAAGGTATTCGGTTAAGCCGATCATGAAGAATATCAAATCACTATTATATCAGTTTTGACTTGGAGATTTAGAGAACTGGAAAGAGCATTAATCTCACTCTTGCAAAAGGAAAAATCTAAAACAAAAATGTGAAATTAACAAGTTTCCTTTAACCAATCAGACAACCAAGGGCACAAGGCAAAGAACTAACCTAAAATCTTGGAATGAGTCAGGTGCCTGAAGGGAGAAGCATTTGCTTATCTAGAACAGGTGCTATAAGATACCACAGGGGCCAGACGTGGTGGCTCACGCCTGTAATTCCAGCACTTTGGGAGGCCCGGGCGGGTGGATCACGAGATCAGGAGATCGAGACCATCCTGGCTAACACAGTGAAACCCCATCTCTACTAAAAATACAAAAGAATTAGGCGGGCATGGTAGTGGGCACCTGTATTCCCAGCTACTCGGGAGGCTGAGGCAGGAGAATGACATGAACCTGGGAGGTGGAGCTTGCAGTGAGCCGAGATCTTGCCACCCAAAGTCAGCCTGGGTGACAGAGCTAGACTTCGTCTCAAAAAAAAAAAAAAAAAAGATACCACAAGGCCAGTAAAAGGGTCAGCTAAAAATTTTTAATGAATTACAAAAGGATGAGTGTAGCCTAGTATAACAATGTGAAGTTCCTGAGGGCCACAGATATATGAAGCTTCCTAATCTCTTGCAGCCTTTTCTTCATAAACCCAACAGACATAGAAATGACTGACACAAATCCAGAAAAATCTCCCCAGGGGTGCTGTTTGGGTTGCTGTTTGGCCACTGCTGAAATGCCACCCAGACCTATCTCCCTGGTGTCCCCATAATTTATAGGGAAAAGAAAAGCAACAATAAAAACAAAAATGTCAGCTTAGAACATGTAGGGAAACCCATCATAGCTGGAGGAACGGAACATGGAGGAGATAGTTCCACCTTTGTGGTACAGACAGGAATACCTGATAGACCCAGCATGACTGCTGGAGGAGGGGCAGGAATACTTTGGAAAGCCATATTCCTGAAAACAAAAGCCACAGTCACTAACAGAAATTGATGCTTAATCAGAACACACCCTTCTCATTTCCCACCACCAGGTTAACAAGTGTTAACCTGCCCTCAGTTTTCTGATTGCTTAAAGGAAACTTATTCATTTGACCTTATTTTTTTAAGATTTTTCTTGTTACAGTTGCATACAGCTAGGATAGCTGTAAGAGATATACTATATCACAGGTGCAAAGAAAAGGGAACATCCAAAGCCTAGGAGGAGCAGATATTGAGAAAATGGCCTCGAAGCTATTAACCACTAGAGGAACTTGACGCATATGGTACACCAAGGGTAACCATAACAACAGACCCCAAACACAGTCCAATTCCCAATTAGATTAACAAAACTCACCAAACCAAAGGTCTAGCAGAAGAAAAGACACCCTTATTTCTGGTTTGTTTTGTTTTGTTTTGTTTTGTTTTGTTTTTGAGATGGAGTCTTGCTCTGTCGCCCAGGCTGGAGTGCAGCGGCACGATCTCGGCGCACTGCAAGCTCCGCCTGGGTTCATGCCATTCTCCTGCCTCAGCCTCCCGAGTAGCTGGGACTACAGGCACCTGCCACCACGCCTGGCTAATTTTTTGTATTTTTAGTAGGGACGGGGTTTCACTGTGTTAGCCAGGATGGTCTCGATCTCCTGACCTCGTGATCCGCCCACCTTGGCCTCCCAAAGTGCTGGGATTACAGGCATGAGCCACCGCGCCTGGCCAAGACATCCTTATTTCTAAGTGTGATAATATTTACTATTTACCTCAGTATTTATCCTAAACAAGATGTCCAGCTTCAACAAAATATTATGAGGCAAATGAAAAGTCAAACAAAACACACCCTCAAAAGAAGAGGCAATAATTGTAATCAGAATAAGACACAGATGTTGGAACTATCAGACAAGGAATTTAAAATAGCTATGATTCATATATTAAAGGCACTAATTAAAAGGTAGACAATATGCAAGATCAGATATATAATTTCAGAAGGGAAATCAAAACTTTAAGAAAGAATCAAATGGAAATGGTAGAAATCAAAAACACAGTAACAGAGATAAAGAATGCCTTCAACCAGGCATGGTGGCTCACACTTGTAATCCCAACACTTTGAGAGGCTGAGGCAGATGGATTGCTTGAACTCGAGTGTGAGACCAGCCTAGGCAACACGGCTAATTCTGAGCTCAGACAGCCTATGCCTCCCCCAACCTGATGTTCTTTCTCTACCCGTCCTGGTAGCCAAAGACAAAGGACATAATCTCCTGGGAGCTCTCTGGCTCTTCCCACAACCTGAGAAACTTGAATACTTATCCAAAGGCAACCCTAGGTCAAGCTTTTATCTTTCCTATACAACCGCGGCTGATGTGCTCTTGAAGGTGACCCCTCCCGGCTGGAGGCCAACCAACACAAAACCAGCACACTAAACAAAAATACAACCAAGGACCCTCACAGATTCCACTTCACTCCCCTGTTACTTTCACCAGATCAGGTGCTGGTATCCACAGCTGACAGACCTGAAGATGGTTCACATCACAGGACTCTTTGCTGACATGCCCCAGTACCAGCCCAGAGCCCAGTAGCTCAGGTGGGTGGCTAGATACAGAAAAGAAATAACAATCACTGCAGTTTGGCTTTCAGGAACCCCCATCCCTAGGGAAAGGTGGAGAATACCACATCAACAGAGCACCCTATGGGACAGAAGAATCTGAACAGCAGTCCTCAAATCCCAGATCTTCCTTCTGACATAGTATACCCAAATGAGAAGGAAGCAGAAAAACAATTCTGATAATATGACAAAACAAGGTTCTTTAACACCCCCAAAAGATCACACTAGCTCACCAGCAATGGATCGAAACCAAGACAAAATCTCTGATTTGCCAGAAAAACAATTCAGAAGATTGATTATTAATCTAATCAAGGAGGCACCAGAGAAAGGTGAAATCCAACTCAAAGAAATTTTTTAAAAAATGGTACAGAATATAAATGGAATAGTCTCCGGTGTACTAGACAGCATAAATAAAAGGCAATCAACAACTCTAGAAATGAAGGACACAGAGCAATGCAGAAATGCACTGGAAAGTCTCAGCAATAAAATTGAACAAGTAGAAGAAAGAACTTCAGAGCTCTAATACAAGGCTTTCAAATTAAACCAACCCAACAAAGACCAAGAAGAATAAAAAATGAACAAAAATAATGGCAAGAATTTTCCAAAATGAATGACAGATATGAAACCACAAATCCAAGAATCTCAAAAAATACAAAATTTTAAAACAAAATAAAAAATACTTCAGTGTGTGTGTATATAAATATATATATATTTGTGTGTATACATAAATATACACACACACTCAGTTTAGTACTTGATATATATATGTAATATGTTATAGTATATTATGTATATATATAAGCATTCATATGTGTATGTATGTATACACATATATACAGAAATACACACACACACAGTTTAGTACTTGATATATATATGTAATATGTTATACTATATTATGTATATATATAAGCATTCATATGTGTATGTATGTATACACATATATACAGACATACACACACACACACAAATATACACACACACACATATATAGTGCTAGGGCTACTGTAAAAAAATACCATAGATTAGGTGGCTCAAATAACAGAAATTTATTTTCTCACAGCTCACAGTTCCAGAGACTGAGAACTTTAAGATCAAGATGCCAGCTAATTAATTCCTGGTGAGGGTTATCTTCCCAGCTTTTAGACAGCCACCTTCTCCCTGTGTTTTTACATGGTGAAGAGAAAAAGCTCTTGTGTCTCTTCCTCTTCTTATAAGGGCATCAGCACTATTATATTAGGGCTCCAGGATTATGACCTCATTTAACCTTAACTACCTCCTTATAGGCCTTACCTCCAAATATAGTCACATTAGGGGTTAGAGATTCACATAACAAATTAGTAGGTACGGGCACAAATCAGTCTATAGCATTCCACCCCTGGCCCCTCAAAATTCATGTCTTTATTATATGCAAAGAACATTCATTCCATTATGACTGTCCCAAAGGTCTTAACTCATCCCAGCATCAATTCTAAAGTGTAAGTCTCATCTAAATTAGATATAGGTGAGAAACAGCACCCTACTCCTGGTACCAAAAATTGTATTAGTCTGTGTGTGTATGTGTGTGTATAGATAGATACCTAGATTAGAGATAGAGACGGATGATAGATAGATGATGATAGATATAGACAGAGAGATAGATGATAGATAGATAGATAGACAGATTGCCAGACAAGATGTGGAAGTGGAAGACTGATACTGAAATTCTCAACTCTGTGTAGGCCTAGGCTAATGTGTGTGTTTGTTTCTCAGTTTTTAACTAAAAAAAATTTTAAAGTAAAAAAATACTTAAAATAGAAAAAACTCATAAAACAAAGATATAAAGAAAATATTTTTGTACAGCTGTACAATGTGTTTGTGTTTTAAGCTAAAGGTTATTATGAGTCCAAAGGTTTTAAAAAATAAGTTTATAAAATAAAAATATTACAGCAAGCTAAGGTTAATTTATTACTGAAGAAATAAATTTTACATAAATTTAGTTTAGCCTAAGTGTACAGTGTATATAAAGTATACAGCAGTGTATAGTGATACCTTACACCTTCTCATTCACTCACCACTCACTCATTGACTAACCCAGAGCAACTTCCAGTCCTGCAAGCTCCATTCATGGGAAGTGCCCTATACTGGTGTGCCATTTTTTATCTCTTATACCATATTTTTACTGTACCTTTCATATGTTTAGATAGGTTTAGATACACAAATGCTTACCATTGTGTTATAATTGCCTACAGTACTCAGTACAGTAACATACTGTCCAGGTTTGTAATCTAGGAACAATACACTATATTGTATAGCCCAGGTATGTAGTAGGCTGTGCCATCTAGGTTTGTGGAAGTATACTCTTCGATGTTTGTACAATGATGAAATCCCCATAGTTAAGCAATGTATCACTGTAAATATGTTATAGACAATGAAAGCCAGACATGCATCAGAGAAATAAGTTACAAATAAGCAAATAAAGAATAGTAAAATGAACACTGTGATATTGGACTGAAATCTAAAGTATCAGTGTAAAGTCAGCCTTACTTTTATAGGATGATATATTTAGAAATTTAGAAGTGTGTACGTGGGTTCATACATCCATATATTTTCTAGCTCTGTTGTATGTGAGGGCCTAGAGGCAGTGACAAACATCAACAAGCATTCCTAGCACTCAGATCTTGGTTTATAAATACCCTTATTCGTAAAAGGAATCAGAGCTTCTTAGAGAATTGGCTGATTCTGAAGCTGAGGTACAGAAAATATGAGTCTGGGGCATTTTAAAGTGTCAAAAAGTAAGGATCTAATGACAGGGAGAGAGAGAAGAGATCATACGCATGTCAAAAGGAGCTCCCAATAGGTAAGCTAGAATAACCTGAGCCAAAAAATAATAGTAAAATATATTTATGAGTTCATACTCATATAAATAAATGATTGAATAAATAAGTAAATGGGGGAGAAGAACAAAACTCTCCTTCAGAAGAATTTTAATTAAAAAATATAGAAGGAAAGAAGAAAAAGAAAATCATCATTAGAACATCAATAATAATTGCTATCGGCAAGATCCACCAATGAATGCTAACATTAGCGGGTCAAAGTTTAAGAACAAACAGAGTATTTGCATAGCTTCCAAGTATCTCCTCTCCACTCAAATTTATTGTGGTAGCTTTAACATATTCCATAAATTATCTGATACTTCCCAGGAGGTGGAGCTTAATTCTCCTCTCCACGTGTGGTATGGACTTTGTATCTTGCTTCTAATAAATAGTGTATGAGCAATACTCTGCAAAAGTGTAAATAGCCATGAAAGACAAGGAAAGTCTGAGAAATTATTTAAGATTGGAGGAGGCTATGGAAACATGGCCACTAAAAGTAATGTGGAAGCCTGGACTGGCTCTTGGAACAGAAAAAAAGACATTAATGGAAAAAATAATGAAATCCAAATTAAGTCTGTAGTTTAGTTAATACTATTATATGTAACCATGTTAATTTCTTAGTTTGGACGAGTGTATTATGGTTATTTGAGATGTTAACACTGGGCAAGTTGGAAGAAGGGCACATGCACACTTGGTGTAGATCTTTACAACTCTTCTGCAAGTCCAAAATTAACTTGGAAAAAAAAGTTAAAAATAAACTCAAGGAATCCAGATTAGCTGATAGGCAGCAGTATAGCATTTGCCTTCCTAGATTCTAATCCCAGCATTGCCATTTTTCCTTTTTTTTATTTTTATTTTTATTTATTTATTTATTATTATACTTTAAGTTTTAGGGTACATGTGCACAATGTGCAGGTTAGTTACATATGTATACCTGTGGCATGCTGGTGCGCTGCACCCACTAACTCGTCATCTAGCATTACGTATATCTCCCAACGCTATCCCTCCCCCGCCCCCCCCACCCCACAACAGTCCCCAGAGTGTGATGTTCCCCATCCTGTGTCCATGTGTTCTCATTGTTCAATTCCCACCTGAGTGAGACTATGCGGTGTTTGGTTTTCTGTTCTTGGGATAGTTTACTGAGAATGATGATTTCCAATTTCATCCATGTCCCTACAAAGGACATGAACTCATCATTTTTTATGGCTGCATAGTATTCCATGGTGTATATGTGCCATATTTTCTTAATCCAGTCTATCATTGTTGGACATTTGGGTTGGTTCCAAGTCTTTGCTATTGTGAATAGTGCCACAGTAAACATATGTGTGCATGTGTCTTTATAGCAGCATGATTTATAGTCCTTTGGGTATATACCCAGTAATGGGATGGCTGGGTCAAATGATATTTCTAGTTCTAGATCCCTGAGGAATCGCCACACTGACTTCCACAATGGTTGAACTAGTTTACAGTCCCACCAACAGTGTAAAAGTGTTCCTATTTCTCCACATCCTCTCCAGCACCTGTTGTTTCCTGACTTTTTAATGATTGCCATTCTAACTGGTGTGAGATGATATCTCATTGTGGTTTTGATTTGCATTTCTCTGATGGCCAGTGATGATGAGCATTTTTTCATGTGTTTTTTGGCTGCATAAATGTCTTCTTTTGAGAAGTGTCTGTTCATGTCCTTGGCCCACTTTTTGATGGGGTTGTTTGTTTTTTTCTTGTAAATTTGTTTGAGTTCATTGTAGATTCTGGATATTAGCCCTTTGTCAGTTGAGTAGGTTGTGAAGATTTTCTCCCATTTTGTAGGTTGCCTGTTCACTCTGATGGTAGTTTCTTTTGCTGTGCAGAAGCTCTTTAGTTTAATTAGATCCCATTTGTCAATTTTGGCTTTTGTTGCCATTGCTTTTGGTGTCTTAGACATGAAGTCCTTGCCCATGCCTATGTCCTGAATGATAATGCCTAGGTTTTCCTCTAGGGTTTTTATGGTTTTAGGTCTAACATTTAAGTCTTCAATCCATCTTGAATTGAGGGAAATTTATAGCGCTAAATGCCCACAAGAGAAAGCAGGAAAGATCCAAAATTGACACCCTAACATCACAACTAAAAGAACTAGAAAAGCAAGAGCAAACACATTCAACAGCTAGCAGAAGGCAAGAAATAACTAAAATCAGAGCAGAACTGAAGGAAATAGAGACACAAAAAACCCTTCAAAAAATTAACGAATCCAGGAGCTGGTTTTTTGAAAGGATCAACAAAATTGATAGACTGCTAGCAAGACTAATAAAGAAAAAAAGAAGAATCAAACAGATGCAATAAAAAATGATAAAGGGGATATCACCACCAATCACACAGAAATACAAACTACCATCAGAGATTACTACAAACACCTCTATGCAAATAAACTAGAAAATCTAGAAGAAATGGATAAATTCCTGGACACATACACTCTCCCAAGACTAAACCAGGAAGAAGTTGAATCTCTGAATAGACCAATAACAGGAGCTGAAATTGTGGCAATAATCAATAGCTTACTAACCAAAAAGAGTCCAGGACCAGATGGATTCACAGCCGAATTCTACCAGAGGTACAAGGAGGAAATGGTACCATTCCTTCTGAAACTATTCCAATCAATAGAAAAAGAGAGAATCCTCCCTAACTCATTTTATGAGGCCAGCATCATCCTGCTACCAAAGCCAGGCAGAGACACAACCAAAAAAGAGAATTTTAGACCAATATCCTTGATGAACATTGATGCAAAAATCCTCAATAAAATACTGGCAAACCGAATCCAGCAGCACATCAAAAAGCTTATCCACCATGATCAAGTGGGCTTCATCCCTGTGATACAAGGCTGGTTCAATATACACAAATCAATAAGTGTAATCCACCATATAAACAGAACCAAAGACAAAAACCAGATGATTATCTCAATAGATGCAGAAAAGGCCTTTGACAAAATTCAACAACGCTTCATGCTAAAAACTCTCAATAAATTAGGTATTGATGGGACGTATCTGAAAATAATAAGAGCTATCTATGACAAACCCACAGCCAATATCATACTGAATGGGCAAAAACTGGAAGCATTCCCTTTGAAAACTGGCACAAGACAGGGATGCCCTCTGTCACCACTCCTATTCAACATAGTGTTGGAAGTTCTGGCCAGGGCAATTAGGCAGGAGAAGGAAATAAAGGGTATTCAATTAGGAAAAGAGGAAGTCAAACTGTCCCTGTTTGCAGACAACATGATTGTATATCTATAAAACCCCATTGTCTCAGCCCAAACTCTCCTTAAGCTGATAAGCAACTTCAGCAAAGTCTCAGGATACAAAATCAATGTACAAAAATCACAAGCATTCTTATACACCAACAACAGACAAACAGAGAGCCAAATCGTGAGTGAACTCCCATTCACAATTACTTCAAAGAGAATAAAATACCTAGGAATCCAAGTTACAAGGGATGTGAAGGACCTCTTCAAGGAGAACTACAAACCACTGCTCAAGGAAATAAAAGAGGATACAAACAAATGGAAGAACATTCCATGCTCATGGGTAGGAAGAATCAATATCGTGAAAATGGCCATACTGCCCAAGGTAATTTACAGATTCAATGCCATCCCCATCAAGCTACCAATGATTTTCTTCACAGAATTGGAAAAAACTACTTTAAAGTTCATATGGAACCAAAAAAGAGCCCTCATCGCCAAGTCAATCCTAAGTCAAAAGAACAAAGCTGGAGGCATCACACTACCTGACTTCAAACTATACTACAAGGCTACAGTAACCAAAACAGCATGGTACTGGTACCAAAACAGAGATATAGACCAATGGAACAGAATAGAGCACTCAGAAATAACGCTCTGTATCTACAACTATCTGATCTTTGACAAACCTGAGAAAAACAAGCAATGGGGAAAGGATTCCCTATTTTATAAATGGTGCTGGGAAAACTGGCTAGCCATATGTAGAAAGCTGAAACTGGATCCCTTCCTTACACCTTATACAAAGCATTGCCATTTTTCTGGCTGCATTATCACCTCCCCTAGAATGCAATCTCCAGGAAAGAAGAGAACATGCTTGTTACTAATTATTGTATTACCAGTCTGTATCAATGCCTGGCATATAAGTTCTCAATAAACATTTGCCTATGGGAAAAAAATACAAAACACTGGAGTAGGAGACAGAAAATCTGAATTACAGGTCACAACCAATACCTCATGTCACCAAGATGCCATTTAACCTTTTGTTTTCAATCTCCATAAATTGATGGCATTGGGTAAACTAGCTACACTATAATATTCATTTTATTTTCAGAATTCTTACAATTTTAGCAATATATAGAACAAAATCCATCAGGAGGATCCAATTCAAGTGCTCATTATTTGTAAATGAGGGAACACAAATTCTTTTTGTTGTGGGTGTGTAGCTTCCAGTGTACAGCAAACCAATGGCTATGCATAGCACTCTTAGGAATAACTCAAGAACTTTAATTTTTTCCAGCATAAAGAGAAGTATGTACTATAAGGTATATACCTGAATTCATTTATAGATGGATTTGTTGTTTCATTATTACCTAGGTCTATGATTATACTTTGAATTAAATATACAAAATTAAATAATTTTAACCTGAAACACTTCTTAAAATTAGAAGAGAAACTGATCTGTTTAATAATTATTATTACTTTTAATCTGGTATCTAAATACAGATTTTTAACTGACAAATTTTACTGTGTAAAGCCCCAGAACAGGGTCATGGCCAACAATGATGGAGGGACAGGGATTACAGTTGCTAAAGGCTGAGAGACCAAAGTCAATTTCTCACAGCTTTTAAAAAGGTAAATGATAGCTGAGAGGCTGGCAATCATAGAAACCGTTGTGTCCAAGGCAAAGTTTAGTAAAAGACTTTCCTTTGCTCAAGAAGAAAAATCATGCACTGAGAGCCTATGACATTTTACCTTTGGTATGAATACCAACAAAAATATTAAAACAATTCATTTACACTATAAAATTAATGGTATTTATGTAATTCTGGAAAACTTGAGAGCAGAAGGTGAAAAGAAACCAATAAAAAATTAAGTTACTCAATATCATTTTAAAGATATATGTAAATCAAAAATATTCTGCTCCTAGAGCCCAGTTGGTACAAGTAGTGCTAGGCACATGATCAGTGATCAGCTATAGTTTGCTAAATTGAATCAAATCGAACAGCACTGACAAAATGTTTCCGATGTTATCCTACGGAGCCTATTGAAATTCCTATGTGGCTCATGGTTATTGTAGACCTAAAGTACTAGTGATGGGAAGCACCATAGAGATTATCTGGGCCAAATGGTTCATTATACGCATTAAGATATTAAGTTACTTATCCAAAATCACAACATGAGGATTAAAACTCAAGCCTCCTCAAATGTACCTCAGTATTTTTCAGTAACACCTTCTGATTTTTAGCTTATGGTGTGCATATATGTTCCTGCCTAAACATGTATGAGAACACTATAAAATCTTAAGTTTGATTTCCTGTGCCACCTGTGAGGTTAGCCACGTTACTGTAGACAATGTATTTGTATATGAGACGAACATATAGTGAGTAATGTATGTTAAAGTCAGAAATGCTAATTGGCATTCCTTCTAGGGACAGGTGAAGTGTGATTGCATTTGCCCTTCTGAGTAATGCTGGAAAGTGAAAATACAGATCATTGCACAGATGGTGTTATTTTGTTTCCTGGTTGTAACTACCTTCCCAGGCATAGAGTTGATCTTTTCCAACAGGTATAGAGTTTTCTGAGACATATTTAGCCTCTCCCACAATGCAGCATCAGAACAATTCAGAGAATGGTGAGAGTAGGGGGGAGGAGACACCAATCTTAGAGTGTTTTAATATTAAAATTTAAAAGCATTTATCTGGATTTTATAGATGAGCAAACTATTATTAATAAAATAAATTTACCTTGAGTAAACACTCATTTCTTAGATGGAATAGTTTTTAAAATCTAATAAATTCAGCTGGTGTGATGCCTTTATAAATTATTTTAGAGAAAGTCATTTTTATGCCCAAAGTTAAATTTGCATTACATATATAATTACATATGAATAAAAGCCTGACTCAAACTTTCATTCTCAAAAAGTGTGCCTTTAGTTTATATGTGAATCTGGGAACATAATAAGCAGCATCAAATAAATAAAAAATATGTGACTAAGTATTTTTCTTGGAAAATATTGCTTTCACTAAAATAATAGCACTTGACTACTTTGCATTTTTTACAAAATAAAATTATATTGAATATTTATTGAATATACCTAAAGCACTGCTTATAAGACAATTTATAGCATGAAATGTTTTTATGAGATAAGAAAAAGGTTTCAAATCAATTATGTAAGTTTTGACTTCAAGAAACTAGAAAAAGTTAAGCAAATTAACCAAAGAAAGTGGAATCAAGTAATTAGTAAAAATACAAGAATAAATCAATGAGATAGACAACAAATAACAGAAAAAACTCAAATCAGAAGCTTGTTTTTTGTGAAGTAAAATAATAATAATAATAATAGATAAACCCCCAGCAAGATAAACTTCTTGCTCAACAAAAGAGAAAAAAACACAAAATACCAATATCAGAAATAAAAGAGGTTGTATCAGCAGAAATTCTGTATATACACAGTATCTGCTTAACCCTGGAGAAGGCAAAATTTTCCTAAAGAGGATATAAGATGCATTGACTAAGAAAGAAACAATTTATCAACTGGGGTTTAACAAATTGAAAACCGTGATTCATGAAAAACATGACTAATAAAGTTAAACAGAAAGCCACAGATTGCAAGAGACAGTATCTACAATACATGCACCTAACGAAATACCTGTAACCAGCATATATAAAGGTCATTTATACCTCAGTAATAAGACAAACAACCCAAATAAAGAATGGGCAAAAGACTTGAAAATAAAACATTCTAACAGGTTGGGATCCTCTTTATGAGTGTCTTGTCATAGGTTGTCAAATTTATGTCTTCAATAAAAGAATAACACTTTGCTATTTTATTTTTTCATAGCATTTATATTAGTGTATTAATGTTTTTAAAACAAAGTATTGTTATGACTTATCAAATACTCAAGGCTGCTTTCCTTCACACTCCACACTTCATGAAGAAAGCCTAGCCAATATGGACATTTTTGTTTACAGAATGAAGTTTAGCTCTAAGAATTATTCCAAAGGAGTGTGGAAAAGATGGTTAAAAAGGCACCTCAAGATGTAGTAGGTCAAATAATAATGTAATTTAAAAGCAGAGGAAAAACAGCAGACATCAAATTTGTTCTAAAAATAATCTCTGGAATTTTCTCCAAAGAAAACAATTACAAAAATATACTTTGTAATATAAATACAAAACAACTGGAGTTTTGTTTAGCAGGTAGATAATATCTTATTCTTTATTCTAAAGCAACTTTTTAAAATGTACTTTTTCAACTCAAGGGTCCCATTCCTGGCTACTTGCTGTGCATAATAGAAATTAAATACTAGTTTCTTACTTACAATGGGAAATCAACTCCAGTTGGTTCTATTCATATCAGGTTAAAAACAGGTAAAAAGAATAGAGCTATCACAATATGTAGTGTTTACTTATTCTAATAACTGATTTTTTTAACTTTCACATTGTTATAGAATATTTGTAAAACAATTAAGCCTGAAAAGTTTAAGATCACATTACAGTTCTTTGTTTCCAAGCCAATCAGTCTCCTGAAGTTTGAGAAAATGACTGGCTTTACAAATTAGAAAAGAGAGAATTACTGAATTGTTGTCTGCCTAAAATTGTCCAGCTGCCTCTAATTTGGGAAAGATAAATGCAGGTTAGGAGGATCACTGGAAGCTGCCAAACAGTAGCCAGGCTCAGTGGGAGGAGAGAAACTGCACAATCCATTTACAGATAAAGCTCTTGTGAAGGTGGGGAAGTTTTTTCTGAGGAAGTGCCACAGAAAGTTTGTAATAAACTCTTGCAATTCATAGCTGCAGAGTATCAGCAGTAGCTGTTCCCACTTTATACACCTGGAAACTTCACCTTTATAAAGCAGAGGTCTGTCTCTTTTCAATAGTTTTCATATACATCAAAAGGAAACAGTAAGGATAAGGGATGATACTAAACTGGAATTAGGCTACAAGGGCTGTTGGGCAAATTTCCACAGTGTCATGTCACTGTTCTAGGGTTCATAACTACATAGGCCACTAAGAGAAATGACCGATCATTAGAAGGCAAACCTAATTCTGCCTGTTTTCATCCCACATACGGCATATAAAAGAAACAAAAAAAAATCATGCTGTCTTACAAAACAATGTAAACAAGCAAACGTTGTTCATTTAAAAGACATTACACATTCCCTGTGTCCCATATGTTTTCTTTTTATTTTATTTTATTATTATTATACTTTAAGTTTTAGGGTACATGTGCACAATGTGCAGGTTAGTTACATATGTATACATGTGACATGCTGGTGTGCTGCACCCATTAACTCGTCATTTAGCATTAGGTATATCTCCTAAAGCTATCCCTCCCCCTCCCCCCACCCCACAACAGTCCCCAGAGTCTGATATTCCCCTTCCTGTGTCCATGTGATCTCATTGTTCAGTTCCCACCTATGAGTGAGAATATGCGGTGTTTGGTTTTTTGTTCTTGCGATAGTTTACTGAGAATGATGATTTCCAATTTCATCCATGTCCCTACAAAGGACATGAACTCATCATTTTTTATGGCTGCATAGTATTCCATGGTGTATATGTGCCACATTTTCTTAATCCAGTCTATCATTGTTGGACATTTGGGTTGGTTCCAAGTCTTTGCTATTGTGAATAGTGCCGCAATAAACATACATGTGCATGTGTCTTTATAGCAGCATGATTTATAGTCCTTTGGGTATATACACTCTAATTCTTAACAATCCTGCTACTGAAATATTGCCAACCTCACTTTATAGATAGAGGAACAAAAACTGTCAGCCTGTCTACGTGGGTTCCTTAAGGGTATGGATAATATCTTACTTGACTTTGTAGCCCCAAGGTGTAACAAGCAGCCCATATTAAACTCAGTAAGTATGTTTTGAAATAAGTGAGTAAATGAATGAATGAGGTACAATTGGGCTGATCTTGAAAAATGCATAAGATTGGAATAAGCAGAAGCAGGGAAGTGAACGTAGGAAAAAATAACGGGGGAGGTGGGGTGGGGAGGGGAACCCAGCATGTGGAAATGCATATTACCAAAGAGAGATAGGCTTATAAGTATAGATGATAACAATCATTTGAAAAGCTATTAGGAAGAAATAATCCAATCTCCTTCTTTCATTACTTGTGCCTGTACCTAATTCAATTCACAAATCCAATACTGACATGAAAAACCCAACTCCAGTAAATTACTTTGTCAGAGCCAGAAAAATACAGACTTCTGACTGGTGCAAAAACTTTTATATTCTGTTCAAGATCTATTTGTTTCTGCATCCCTCATAGTCATCTTCACACTAAGTGACTTGAGTCAGCAATAATTAGATATTTCTGAATTCAGTTTTGGTATGTTCTTAATTTGTTTTGACATGATATAAAAATGTCAACTCTCTAGAATCTGAGAACAATCACAGCATGCATATGTTGGAATTTATTCTGCATTGTATGTCAAAGTGAAGAAATTCAAATTCCGTTTGTTTCACAAGCATAACAACCGTTGACAAGTTGCTATGAAAAGCAGACATTGACTCTGTCATTATTGCAAATTATTCATATTTGAAAGGTTCATAGTTTAGTATACATTTTCCTTTCCTGATTATATAAATGTATAATATTTATAGAAATATTTCCTTCTGAATTATCAAGAGCAAAAATTTAGTATAAGTGTGTTTTAAAATTTAAATTCATTAATAATTTTTTGATCTGTCTTCTATGTGTATTAGAGGTATCTAATATAAGAATTGGGTTTTTTTAATCTGCCATGCATTAAATTTAATTTTGTAAAAGGATTATCAGAACTCTCTCCCAGCCAAGAGCCTCTAACATACTATTTTCCTGATTCAATTCTTTGTCAGGTCTCCCACTGAAACAGTCTCACTTTGAAATATATATTACTTTTCTATAAAATATAGTGTGTGTTAGTTTTTGGAATCCAAAATGATGTTTTATGATGCTCATTATGTAATGACATATTATTATCCCCATAGGCAGCTCTTGGATCCAGTAAAGCAATATGGTGTATCACATCTAATAAGGCACCATGGTACATTCCTGGAATATCATTTGGAGTTGCCAGGGACTATAACTGAGAAAATTGATGAGAATGAAATAATCTTATAACAAAAAAATATGAAAATGGTGTTTTCAACCAGCTATTGGTTGACGTTGTAGCTTTCAATCTATGGAAAGTAGAAATTGTAGCCTGTTCATTTAGGAAGACACACTTAGAAACTATTTGGACTCTCTAAAGAATTGCTTTGTGAGTCTCAAATTCTGATTTGGTGGAAATATTACTGTGTTCCCAGGAGAAATTCCTCCCTTGGACATTAAGACCTCCAAGTTCATTAAGTCCAAAACTGAGGGATGGGAAATGATAATTCTTTATGTAGGTTATATGGTATAACAGTGAAAGAGGTCACTCTCTGCTTTATCCTTTTGTCCCCAGTTCCACGCATTCTGAAAATAGGAGAGACAGCAGTATTTATTAGCCAGCTCTACCCATGATTTCCCAAACTATGAATTCTGGCTGTGAAGGAGACAGCACCGCACATAGCCAATTATTTTAGGCATACACTGCATCCTGTGAGAAAGCACTCTAACCTCATAGGGCATTGTCACCCAGACAGTGCCATAACTCACCATTTAGTAGGCTATTTCATTTCACTTTATCAAGGCATATATATGTAGGTGATAGAGACATGGTAAAACCAGTGAATTCTGCGAGCATGAATCCATTGTCTCACTTCCTTCTCTGTAAAATGAGTACCTTCATTGAAGACAATGTAATATGTAATACCATAGTGATGAGTAAGGCTTTCTGTACATACATAAATGATTGTGTGGACAGAAATACTGTAAACATAGAAAAAAATCCATATGTTGGCCGGGCACGGTGGCTCACACCTGTAATCCCAGCACTTTGGGAGGCCAAGGTGGGCGGATCACAAGGTCAGGAGATTGAGATCATACTGGCTAACATAGTGAAACCCCATCTCTACTAAAAATACAAAAAAAAAAAAATACAAAAAATCAGCTGGGCATGGTGGCAGGTGCCTGTAGTCCCAGCTACTCAGGAGGCTAAGGCAGGAGAATGGTGTAAACCCAGGAGGCAGAGCTTGTAGTGAGCCGAGATCACACCACTGCACTCCAGCCTGGGCAACAGTGTGAGACTCCGTCTCAAAAAAAAAAAAGAAAAGAAAAAGGAAAAGAAAAGAAAAAAAATCCATATGCCTATTAAATATCTATATTCATGAGAAAAAAACAAGTCTGCCCACTCCGTAACAGAAAGGATCCAACATAATCAACCAGTCACCAGATGGCCAGATAGATTTCCTGGGGAATAATATCGTTTTGTGGCTTTTTATTGGCCTGTGCTGTTGGTAGGTTGGACACCCAGCAGTGGTGGTAGTCAAAGCAGCCTTTGTGAAAAAAAATCTCTGTGGTTAAGCCCATGAGTAAGCTCCATCTATACTGTCACAGTCACTTTGTAGATGGACCCATTGAGTAAGCACCAGAAAGGATAGCAAAAGAAGCTGACTGACATCCACAGGAGGAATCATCTTGTCCATTTGAATACTGACAGTTTCCTCTGCAGTCAGCGCCACCTGGAGCACACTTACCTAGGGCATGCCTATCCACATGCAGCTCCCCCAGAATTCCTTATCACCATTTTTTTAGTTACTATTCTTCCCAAGTCTCTTTTCTGTTGAACAACTTTTTGGCTGCTTCCTATGGATCTTTGTAGATCTATACTAGCAGCCATCTCTCATCCCACAAACATGTACCACCTGAAATTTTTCCTTCTGATAGAATTCTCTTTATCACTGTCTCCCATGACCATCTCAAGTGGAGTTGTAATACAGTGGGCAGCATAAGGGCACACCTGTCTCTCAACCAGATCACGTTCTGACACCATACTGTACGGATCCTTCTATAAACTGGTTCATTTTTTTCTTTCATTTAAGTGGTCATAGGGAACTCTTCATGAGTCCATAGTTGTTTGTTGTTGTTGTTGTTGTTGTTTTGAGATGGAGTCTGTCTCTGTCACCTAGGCTGGAGTGCAGTGGTATGATCTCCATTCACTGCAACCTCTGCCTCCAGGGTTCAAGCAATTCTCCTGCCTCAGCCACCCAAGTAGCTGGGACTACAGGCACCTGCCACCACACCCTGCTAATTTTTGTATTTTTAGTAGAGACAGGGTTTCACCATGTTGGCCAGGCTGGTTTCGAACTTCTGACCTCAAATGATCCACCTGCCTCGGCCTCCCAAAGTGCTGGGATTACAGGCGTGAGCCACCACACCTGGCCAGAATCCACAGTTGTTAGTTGAGGGGTAAATAGAAAAGCAGAAGGAGAACATACCAAGGGAGTTTGAACTATCTACCTCATGAAGTTTACTTGTAACTTCCAGACCTTAAAGGATATTCTCATATAATCTCTACAGGAATGATGCTGTGCATGGTCAACTCTATTATTGTGTGGATCTGATAACTCACAGTTTACTATGGGCATTTTGAGTAACACAGTCATTTAGTGAATCATGACTGGGTATTAAGTTTCCACCACGACCCAAAAGAAGATCAGAACACTTGGCGGAAAATAGCATATTTCTTATACTACAGGTATAGGGTTTGCTAAGTCACATGGCCCAAGCAGAAGAAGTGCCTTTATTTCACTTAAAACTGGCAGTTTTAAGGTTTATTCAATAAATAGTTTAAAGCCCCATATCCAAATGTGGCTTATGTTGCCCCCAGAATCTAAGAAGCCTGCTAAGCATTATGCCTCTTTCTTAACGGTGGGTAATACAAAGTACAGCAAATGGTTTCTTACTTTAGAGAGGAATCTGAACATTCTCTCCTGTATCTGTCAAGGTCCAGTCAAGAGATTAAAAGCAACACTGCAATTTGAACTGGGAAATTTTAATATAAAGACTTATTGACTAGTAACAAGGGATTAACTACTACTGAGAGACCTCTTAAGAATACAGGAACAGCAGATGCAGGGATCTGTCCACCTTTAAGGTAGAGGCAGATCACCCAAAGAAGAAACAAGTTTGAAAGCATGCCCTACCCAAAGCTGAGAATCAGACCTTGATGGAGAAGGTGTAGATGTGACAGAGAAGTGTGTTGTAATGCCACAAGCCAGGTTTGATGAGCAGGAAACTGCTCATCAGATTGTTGGTAAGATTCACTGGGGAGCTAATCACTGGGGTGTTGACAAAACTCATGGGAGAGTGAACACCACTGCTGGGTATTCCAGCCACACACAGAAGTGCTGGCAAAACTCACTGGAGGGGGGGTGCCACTGGGTGTTCTGCCCACTGCTCACCACATGGAATAAGGATTCAAAAAAGCACGTGGGAACCAAGAAAATAAGCCCCTCACTAAATTCTCCTTACATTTCCCTCCAGTAGCAATACTTAACATGGTCCAGCTGGCAAAGGAGAAACATTTACAGGGTTCAGCTTCAGTATCGCAAGCAGGGCAAAGAAGTACATCACGGGAGCTGAGAGGCAATACAAATAAGAATTGGCACAGCTAACTCCTCTGGCTTCTTGGCTCCTATATACAACCTTCTACCCACATTTGAACTTCCTATGCCTCCACCTATCAAGAAAAGCTATCCTTCAAAGAAAAGATGACTTTCTTACCCGTTCTTCCAAATTAGGAGACTCGGTCCCAACAGTTATTCCATCACTAGTTATGTGATTTCTTTCTAAAATTCAGTTACAGTCTGACTCAATTCTGTTACCTAAAGGATAAATTTTAAATGTAACCTGCAATAACTTATATATAAAATGGAAATGGGAAAAAGGAAACTGATTGGCATATACAGATAAAAACCTACAGATAATAAATAAGAGACAATACACAAAGCTACTAGAGCCCTCATTTCTGTAACTGGTCACAGGGCGTTAGTTGTTATCTATGATTTCCTTTTTCCACTGCCCTCAGACAACACCAGCTGGTCAGGATTCTTTATGGGGATGAAACCAAAATCTTTATCACTGAAGTGTCTGAGTTCTCAGTCATGTATTATTTGGTTGCTATAGTTCTCCACTGACCTTTTCTATTAAGAAAACAAGTATTAAAAAGCCCCCAGAGAATCCTTTGGATTCCAAACATAGTTCTCCTTGGCCCCCATTGTATAGCATCACCATGATTTCTCCTTAGTAATTGGGATTCATCTCCCACCCGCTGGCATGCAGATGTGTTACTAAGGCACAAAGGATGCTTGCTACTTCAGGCTTGCCAGGTCCAATTTGCAAATATCAACCATGTAATGGAGCAGCATGACATTCTGTGGAATATCAAGACAGTCAAGACCCTGCTGCATTATGAGGGAAAACAGAAACATTGACAGAGACTTGAGGTAAGATAGTGAAGACTTACTGCTGTCCCTGACTCATGAAGACTAAATACATATTATATATTTTCCTAGTGGGAGTTGAAAACATTTAATAGGTCAATAGATATATGCAAAGAGGTGGAGATACATAGACTTGCTCCAATAAAGACAAGACATCTGTAACCATAGCTGCAATTGGTATCATCCTCTGATTAACTTTATGATAATCCACAGCTTTACAACTTGAATAAAATTTGCACCAGCCTAAAGGGTAATTAAATGGAAACATGATAATAATCATTATCTTTCCAGTATTTGATGGCATCAATTCTCTTATGGATACAGTATTGTTTTTTGTTGTTCTTTCTGGGGAAGGAAAGGATTGGAGTACAGTTTCAGGGGCTTTCATTTGACCTTTCCTACTATAATAATCCTCACTGCATAGATCAGAAAACGTATGTATGAATACTGCCAGTTACTAAGTGTGTGTGTGTATATATATATATATATATATATATATATATCTGTCTTTATATACTGGGATTGGACAAATGAACATAATGAGTCTATGGTTTGCAATGCACTTATTACTGGATAAATTTAGTCCAAGAATCAAATACCTAGTCATCAAAGACTCTCACTTTGATCAGTGGGCTCCAGTGATGTTTTGAATCTCTGGACCTGAGTCATTTCAGAGCCAGTATCTAAGAACCCTTGGAAGGTCTGGGTGTTTGCTTCTCCCCAGGTCACTGTCCCCCGAAAAATGGCCAAGGTCCCACTAGAGATGACTTAAAGAAACATTCATGGTAACCATTTGTAAGTGTGTAGAGGGGGGTCATTCCTTAAAGATAGCCTCTTTTTCCATCAAGAGGCTCTAGGTCTGTGAAATGGCTCAAGTCTGAGAACTCTATAAAACACATACACACACTCTATAAAATATTCCCCATTACAGCACCTTGAGTAAAATTTTTTCTGTCCTCCAGAGTTGAAATTTCTCTGTTTATATATGTCAAACAGAACCATAGTAGGCTGCTGTAGTAGGTTGAATGGTGGCCTCTTTTTAGATATGTCCATGTCCCAATACCTGGAACCTGTGAATGTGACCTTACTTTGGACAAAGGGTATTTGCAGTTATAAAGAAATTGAGGGTCTTAAATCATCCTGTATTGTTAGCCAGTGGGCCCTAAGTCCAATGACAAGTGTTCTTAGGCAGAAGACATAGATACATGAAAAGGAGAAGGCAACGTGACCACAGAAGCAGAGATTAGAGTGATACGGTCAAGGAAGCCAATAAATGCTAGAAGGCACCAGAAGCTGAGACAAAGAAGGATTTTCCCATAAAGATTCCAGAAAAAGAGCAGTTCTGCTGACACCTTGATTTCAGACTTCTTGCCTCCAGTACTGTAAGATAATACATTTCTGGTATTTATTTTTTTTTTTTTTGAGACAGTCTTGCTCTTTCACTCAGGCTGGAGTGCAGTGGTGCCATCTCCTCAGCTCACTGCAACCTCCGCCTCTCGGGTTCAAGTGATTCTCATGCCTCAGCCTCCCGAGTAGCTGCAGTTACAGGCACCTGCCACTACACCTGGCCAATTTTTGTATTTTTAGTAGAGATGGGTTTTCACCATGTTGGCCAGGCTGGTCTTGAACTCCCAACCTCAAGTGATCCACCTGCCTCGGCCTCCCAGAGTGCTGGCATTACAGGCATAAGCCACTGTGCCCAGCCACATTTCTGTTGTTTTAAGACACCCAGTTTGTGACAATTTTATGACAGTCCTAGTAAGCTACTACAACTGCCCATTTCATTCCTGTGGATATGATGATCAATTAACAGCTGCTACAAATCCCTGCAGGATCAAACCACTCTATCCATAGTGACTCGTTTCTTTTAAAATGTTATCATGGTAAGAGCATTTAGCTTGAGATCTACCCTTTTAACATATTTTTAAGTGTAAAATACAACATTGTTATCTATAGGCACAATATCGCACAGATCTCTAGAATGTATTCATCATGCATAACTGAAATATTATATCCATTGATAATAGCAACTCCTATTTCGCCCTACCCTGCTCCCAGCCCCGGACAATCACAATTCCATTCTTTGCTTCCATGAGTGTAACTATTTTAGATACTTATATGAACGGAATCACACAGTATTTGTTCTTTCTGACAGGCTGATATCACTTATTATAATATCCTTCAGGTTCATGCATGTTGTCAAATATTACAGGATTTCCTTTTTTCTTAAGGCTGAATAATATTCCATTGCATGTATTCCATTGCATGTATATTGCATATATCATTTGTTTTATCCATCCACTGACGAACATTCAGGTTTTTTCCAAATTTTGGCTATTGTGAATAGTGCTGCAGTAAGCATGGCAGTGCTGGTACCTCTTTGTGATCTTTATTTCAATTCTTTTGGATAAATACCCAGAAATAGAATTGCTGAATCATATGGTAATTCTACTTGTAATTTTTGAGGAACCTCCATAAATTTTTTTTTTCTTTTTTTGAGATGGTGTTTCGCTCTGTCACCAGGCTGGAGTGCAGTGGTGCAATCTTGGTCACTGCAATCTCCGCCTCCCGGATTCAAGCGATCCTCCTGCCTCAGCCTCCCGAGTTGCTGGGACTACAGGTATGTGCCAACATGCCCAGGATTTTTTCTTTTTTTTTTTCTTTTTTTTTTTTTTTTGTATTTTTAGTAAAGACAGGGTTTTACCATGCTGGGCAGGACGGTCTCGATCTCTTGACCTTGTGATCCTCCCACCTTGGCCTCCCCAAGCGCTGGGATCACAGGCATGAGCCACCGTGCCCGGCCACACAACTGTTTTCTATAGTAGCTGCACCATTTTGCATTTTCACCAACAGTGTTCAAAGGTTCCAATTTCTCCACAACCCCAGCATCATTTGTTGTGATTTGTTATTTTGTCCATAGGGCTTCTAGGGATTTTCCTCTCCTATGGGGTATAGGTATTTATAGGAGGTGTCTGAGAAGGTGGCATATAATAAGTAGATCTATTCCAACAACCCATCGTCCTGAGTAATGTTTTCCAGGGAAATGCTGGCATTTCAAACTCATTGGTATAGGCCACTTTTGAGTCCAGGCATCAGTTAACACATCTAGCAATTCTCAGCACTTTAAGGCAACACATTAAATCCTGAATTCTAGGCAGAAACACAAATTTGGGTTGACATAATCTTTATCCTTTCAAAATCACCTAATACCCTTAGACTATGCTCTTACACATGCTCCCCTGGCTCTTTATAAAATAGTGCAAGATCCTGCAGGTCTTCCAGTGTTCAAGCTAACTCATACCAGAACACACCTTTTTCTTCCTCACTAGTATTCTTACCTTAGCAAGAGATCTAATAAGAGTTGACATTTAATTGACAATACAGCTCTGCAAAGTTTAATTAGGCTCCAGACTTAATCCTCACTCACATGTGCCCTTTAAACATATTTTTAAGTGTAAAATACAGCATTGTTAACTATAGGCACAATATTGTATAGCATATACAGGAGATATGGAATTTTGTCATAAAGACTTTCTGAATATCTATCTGGGCCTTGAGTTGGACATTTGAGACTTTCAATTTATCCCTTTCTCTATGGACCCTCTCTAGTGTAAAATACACCCATCCTATCCCACAATTTTTGTCATCAAAGGGACAAATTGCCTCAGCCGTTGGATCTCCATATGCTTTCCCCCTCAATCTGCACCCCATTCTATGCCACCATTGGTGATAATGTGAGTAATCATGATGCTACCACTTGCTGCAGATTGCCATTATTCCATTCACCTGGTAAGGAGGTTATCCATATGCTGTTCAAATGTAGGAGTAACCCAAACCTAGGATTCCATTTTAAGCTCAGTTTCCTGAGATCATTCCTGGTACCAATTACTGCTTGGGTCAGCGTCCAGCAGAAATCTGTTGGCACACTCAAACTGTTTAATTTAAGAAGTATTTAATAAAATAATTCTTTACAATGGAGAGGACTCTGACAAAATCAATAAGAAAAATAAAGCATCTTAACCTAGCTACACAAAAGGAAGCCATTTTCATGTGTAAGCCGAAAGAGGAAAAGGAAAGAATGACTCTCAAAATTCAGAGACAGTCATGGTGCAAGAGGGATTACCACTCAACCAGAGCTGTGGTTTTATGTAGAGAATTGCAGCCACTGACAACAGACCAAAAAGCAGATAGGAGAAACCAAGGGAATACATACCCTCATCTCTTTCTTTCAGACTTCAAATTTCCTGTCCTCCCCTCTCCATTTTACTCCATAAGTCTTCCATTCCAGTTGTTTCACCCCTAGGTCAACTGGGGAATTCTAAAGTCCTTTATTTCCCCCTCTCTGGCTATTTTCTTCTCACTGCCTCCCTCCCCAACCCTCCCTCCTACCTCCCCAACCCTTTCTTCTCTGAGCTATGGGATTCTCCTAAAGTGTCTTACAAAAAATCTAGCCATTTACATTCCAGTGTAAACTTTCATTTGTCTGTGTTAAATTGCTGCCAGTTTATCAGTAATCAGAATGGTCCCCAATCTAGTCCCATCTGTAATTTATTGTTTAGAGAGTTCCCAGAATTGTCTATGAGACCTTGAAAATGACTACATTATGGCAATTTCCTCCTTGATGTTTACTTCTTTTTTATTATTATTATACTTTAAGTTTTAGGGTACATGTGCACAATGTGCAGGTTAGTTACATATGTATACATGTGACATGCTGGTGTGCTGCACCCAATAACTCTTCATCTAGCATTAGGTATATCTCCCAATGCTATCCCTCCCCCCTCCCCCCACCCCACAACAGTCCCCAGAGTGTGATGTTCCCTTTCCTGTGTCCATGTGTTCTCATTGTTCAATTCCCACCTATGAGTGAGAATATGCGGTGTTTGGTTTTTTGTTCTTGTGATAGTTTACTGAGAATGATGATTTCCAATTTCATCCATGTCCTTACAAAGGACATGAACTCATCATTATTTATGGCTGCATAGTATTCCATGGTGTATATGTGCCACATTTTCTTAATCCAGTCTATCATTGTTGGACATTTGGGTTGGTTCCAAGTCTTTGCTATTGTGAATAGTGCCGCAATAAACATATGTGTGCATGTGTCTTCATAGCAACATGATTTACAGTCCTTTGGGTATTATACCCAGTAATGGGATGGCTGGGTCAAATGGTATTTCTAGTTCTAGATACCTGAGGAATCGCCACACTGACTTCCACAATGGTTGAACTAGTTTACAGTCCCACCAACAGTGTAAAAGTGTTCCTATTTCTCCACATCCTCTCCAGCACCTGTTGTTTCCTGACTTTTTAATGATTGCCATTCTAAGTGGTGTGAGATGGTATCTCATTGTGGTTTTGATTTGCATTTCTCTGATGGCCAGTGATGGTGAGCATTTTTTCATGTGTTTTTTGGCTGCATAAATGTCTTCTTTTGAGAAGTGTGTGTTCATGTCCTTTGCCCACTTTTTGATGGGGTTGTTTTTTTCTTGTAAATTTGTTTGAGTTCATTGTAGATTCTGGATATTAGCCCTTTGTCAGATGAGTAGGTTGCAAAAATTTTCTCCCATTTTGTAGGTTGCCTGTTCACTCTGATGATGGTTTCTTTTGCTGTGCAGAAGCTCTTTCGTTTAATTAGATCCCATTTGTCAATTTTGGCTTTTGTTGCCATTGCTTTTAGTGTTTTAGACATGAAGTCCTTGCCCATGCCTATGTCCTGAATGGTAATGCCTAGGTTTTCTTCTAGGGTTTTTATGGTTTTAGGTCTAAAGTTTAAGTCTTTAATCCATCTTGAATTGATTTTTGTATAAGGTGTAAGGAAGGGATCCAATTTCAGCTGTCTACATATGGCTAGCCAGTTTTCCCAGCACCATTTATAAAATAGGGAATCCTTTCCCCATTGCTTGTTTTTCTCAGGTTTGTCAAAGATCAGATAGTTGTAGATATGCAGCGTTATTTCTGAGGGCTCTGTTCTGTTCCATTGGTCTACATCTCTGTTTTGGTACCAGTACCATGCTGTTTTGGTTACTGTAGCCTTGTAGTATAGTTTGAAGTCAGGTAGTGTGATGCCTCCAGCTTTGTTCTTTTGGCTTAGGATTGACTTGGCGATGAGGGCTCTTTTTTGGTTCCATATGAACTTTAAAGTAGTTTTTTCCAATTCTGTGAAGAAAGTCATTGGTAGCTTGATGGGGATGGCATTGAATCTGTAAATTACCTTGGGCAGTATGGCCATTTTCATGATATTGATTCTTCCTACCCATGAGCATGGAATGTTCTTCCATTTGTTTGTATCCTCTTTCATTTCCTTGAGCAGTGGTTTGTAGTTCTTCTTGAAGAGGTCCTTCACATCCCTTGTAAGTTGGATTCCTAGGTATTTTATTCTCTTTGAAGTAATTGTGAATGGGAGTTCACTCATGATTTGGCTCTCTGTTTGTCTGTTGTTGGTGTATAAGAATGCTTGTGATTTTTGTACATTGATTTTGTATCCTGAGACTTTGCTGAAGTTGCTTATCAGCTTAAGGAGATTTTGGGCTGAGACAATGGGGTTTTCTAGATATACAATCATGTCGTCTGCAAACAGGGACAATTTGACTTCCTCTTTTCCTAATTGAATAGCCTTTATTTCCTTCTCCTGCCTAATTGCCCTGGCCAGAACTTCCAACACTATGTTGAATAGGAGTGGTGAGAGAGGGCATCCCTGTCTTGTGCCAGTTTTCAAAGGGAATGCTTCCAGTTTTTGCCCATTCAGTATGATACTGGCTGTGGGTTTGTCATAGATAGCTCTTATTATTTTGAAATACGTCCCATCAATACCTAATTTATTGAGAGTTTTTAGCATGAAGGGTTGTTGAATTTTGTCAAAGGCCTTTTCTGCATCTATTGAGATAATCATGTGGTTTTTGTGTTTGGTTCTGTTTATATGCTGGATTACATTTATTGATTTGCCTTGATCACATATATTGATTACATATATTGAACCAGCCTTGCATCCCAGGGATGAAGCCCACTTGATCATGGTGAATAAGCTTTTTGATGTGCTGCTGGATTCGGTTTGCCAGTATTTTATTGAGGATTTTTGCATCAATGTTCATCAAGGATATTGGTCTAAAATTCTCTTTTTTGGTTGTGTCTCTGCCTGGCTTTGGTATCAGGATGATGCTGGCCTCATAAAATGAGTTAGGGAGGGTTCCCTCTTTTTCTATTGATTGGAATAGTTTCAGAAGGAATGGTACCATTTCCTCCTTGTACCTCTGGTAGAATTTGGCTGTGAATCCATCTGGTCCTGGACTCTTTTTGGTTGGTAAGCTATTGATTATTGCCACAATTTCAGCTCCTGTTATTGGTCTATTCAGAGATTCAACTTCTTCCTGGTTTAGTCTTGGGAGAGTGTATGTGTCCAGGAATTTATCCATTTCTTCTATTTTCTAGTTTATTTGCGTAGAGGTGTTTGTAGTATTCTCTGATGGTAGTTTGTATTTCTGTGTGATCGGTGGTGATATCCCCTTTATCATCATTTTTTATTGCGTCTATTTGATTCTTCTCTCTTTTTTTCTTTACTCATCTTGCTAGCGGTTTATCAATTTTGTTGATCCTTTCAAAAAACCAGCTCCTGGATTCATTACTTTTTTGAAGGGTTTTTTGTGTCTCTGTTTCCTTCAGTTCTGCTCTGATTTTAGTTATTTCTTGCCTTCTGCTAGCTTTTGAATGTGTTTGCTCTTGCTTTTCTAGTTCTTTTAATTGTGATGTTAGGGTGTCAATTTTGGATCTTTCCTGCTTTCTCTTGTGGGCATTTAGTGCTATAAATTTCCCTCTACACACTGCTTTGAATGTGTCCCAGAGATTCTGGTATGTTGTGTCTTTGTTCTCGTTGGTTTCAAAGGACATCTTTATTTCTGCCTTCATTTCGTTATGTACCCAGTAGTCATTCAGGAGCAGGTTGTTCAGTTTCCATGTAGTTGAGTGGTTTTGAGTGAGATTCTTAATCCTGAGTTCTAGTTTGATTGCACTGTGGTCTGAGAGATAGTTTGTTATAATTTCTGTTCTTTTACATTTGCTGAGGAGAGCTTTACTTCCAAGTATGTGGTCAATTTTGGAATAGGGGTGGTGTGGTGCTGAAAAAAATGTATATTCTGTTGATTTGGGGTGGAGAGTTCTGTAGATGTCTATTAGGTCTGCTTGGTGCAGAGCTGAGTTCAATTCCTGGGTATCCTTGTTGACTTTCTGTCTCGTTGATCTGTCTAATCTTGACAGTGGAGTGTTAAAGTCCCCTATTATTAATGGGTGTGAGTCTAAGTCTCTTTGTAGGTCACTCAGGACTTGCTTTATGAATCTGGGTGCTCCTGTATTGGGTGCATATATATTTAGGATAGTTAGCTCTTCTTGTTGAATTGATCCCTTTACCATTATGTAATGGCCTTCTTTGTCTCTTTTGATCTTTGTTGGTTTAAAGTCTGTTTTATCAGAGACTAGGATTGCAACCCCTGCCTTTTTTTGTTTTCCATTGGCTTGGTAGATCTTCCTCCATCCTTTTATTTTGAGCCTATGTGTGTCTCTGCACGTGAGATGGGTTTCCTGAATACAGCACACTGATGGGTCTTGACTCTTTATCCAATTTGCCAGTCTGTGTCTTTTAATTGGAGCATTTAGTCCATTGACATTTAAAGTTAATATTGCTATGTGTGAATTTGATCCTGTCATTATGATGTTAGCTGGTTATTTTGCTCGTTAGTTGATGCAGTTTCTTCCTAGTCTTGATGGTCTTTACATTTTGGTGTGATTTTGCAGCGGCTGGTACCAATTGTTCCTTTCCATGTTTAGCACTTCCTTCAGGAGCTCTTTTAGGGCAGGCCTGGTGGTGACAAAATCTCTCAGCATTTGTTTGTCTGTAAAGTATTTTATTTCTCCTTCACTTATGAAGCTTAGTTTGGCTGGATATGAAATTCTGGGTTGAAAATTCTTTTCTTTAAGAATGTTGAATATTGGCCCCCACTCTCTTCTGGCTTGTAGAGTTTCTGCTGAGAGATACGCTGTTAGTCTGATGGGCTTCCCTTTGAGGGTAACCCGACCTTTCTCTCTGGCTGCCCTTAACATTTTTTCCTTCATTTCAACTTTGGTGAATCTGACAATTATGTGTCTTGGAGTTGCTCTTCTCGAGGAGTATCTTTGTGGCGTTCTATTTCCTGAATCTGAATGTTGGCCTGCCTTGCTAGATTGGGGAAGTTCTCCTGGATAATATCCTGCAGAGTGTTTTCCAACTTGGTTCCATTCTCCCCATCACTTTCAGGTACACCAATCAGACGTAGATTTGGTCTTTTCACATAGTCCCATATTTCTTGGAGGCTTTGTTTCTTTTTATTCTTTTTTCTCTAAACTTCCCTTCTCGCTTCATTTCATTCATTTCATCTTATATCACTGATACCCTTTCTTCCAGTTGATCGCATCGGCTCCTGAGGCTTCTGCATTCTTCACGTAGTTCTTGAGCCTTGGTTTTCAGCTCCATCAGCTCCTTTAAGCACTTCTCTGTATTGGTTATTCTAGTTATACATTCTTCTAAATTTTTTTCAAAGTTTTCAACTTCTTTGCCTTTGGTTTGAATGTCCTCCCATAGCTCGGAGTAATTTGATCGTCTGAAGCCTTCTTCTCTCAGCTCGTCAAAGTCATTCTCCATCCAGCTTTGTTCTGTTGCTGGTGAGGAACTGCGTT
This sequence comes from Pan troglodytes, assembly GCF_028858775.2. NCBI lineage: Eukaryota > Metazoa > Chordata > Mammalia > Primates > Hominidae > Pan > Pan troglodytes. Next base: position 138,857,237 of record NC_072404.2, read on the forward strand.
CCTTTGGAGGAGGAGAGGTGCTCTGCTTTTTAGAGTTTCCAGTTTTTCTGCTCTGTTTTTTCCCCATCTTTGTGGCTTTATCTACTTTTGGTCTTTGATGATGGTGATGTACAGATGGGTTTTTGGTGTGGATGTCCTTTCTGTTTGTTAGTTTTCCTTCTAACAGACAGGACCCTCAGCTGCAGGTCTGTTGGAGTACCCGGCCGTGTGAGGTGTCAGTCTGCCCCTGCTGGGGGGTGCCTCCCAGTTAGGCTGCTCAGGAGTCAGGGGTCAGGGACCCACTTGAGGAGGCAGTCTGCCCATTCTCAGATCTCCAGCTGCGTGCTGGGAGAACCACTGCTCTCTTCAAAGCTGTCAGACAGGGACATTTAAGTCTGCAGAGGTTACTGCTGTCTTTTTGTTTGTCTGCGCCCTGCCCCCAGAGGTGGAGCCTACAGAGGCAGGCAGGCCTCCTTGAGCTGTGGTGGGCTCCACCCAGTTTGAGCTTCCAGGCTGCTTTGTTTACCTAAGCAAGCCTGGGCAATGGCGGGCGCCCCTCCCCCAGCCTCGGTGCCACCTTGCAGTTTGATCTCAGTCTGCTGTGCTAGCAATCAGTGAGACTCCGTGGGCGTAGGACTCTCTGAGCCATGTGCGGGATATAATCTCCTGGTGCGCCATTTTTTAAGCCTGTCGGAAAAGCGCATATTCGGGTGGGAGTGACCCGATTTTCCAGGTGCTGTCTGTCACCCCTTTCTTTGACTAGGAAAGGGAACTCCCTGACCCCTTGTGCTTCCCGAGTGAGGCAATGCCTTGCCCTGCTTCGGCTCGTGCACGGTGCGCGCACCCACTGACCTGCACCCACTGTCTGGCACTCCCTAGTGAGATGAACCTGGTACCTCAGATGGAAATGCAGAAATCACCCATCTTCTGCGTCGCTCACGCTGGGAGCTGTAGACCGGAGCTGTTCCTATTCGGCCATCTTGGCTCCTCCCCCCGCCCTGAGGTTTACTTTCTTAACAGCTGCCATGTGCTGTGCTCTGGCTAAGAAAAATTTTAGATATCCTACAAAATGTGTGGCTGAAATGTTGTCAAATATTTATATAGAACAAATATTTAAGTTCTTGATAACTAAACTTGATAACTTGATAACTAAACTTGAGAGAAGAGCCTCATTAATTGCTGATTGCAATTAGGAGAAAAATCATATGTTTTATGTATATATAACTAACTATGTTGTGTGTGATAGTGAGTAAAATATTGCTATTTGATTATAGATGTTCACTTTTAATTCTTTCTCCATTTGGATACTTTCTATTTAGCCCTCCAGATCTACTCTTCCCCTTACATACTCTGCTCTTTGCCTTGAAGCCCTAAAGATTATGTCAACTGACTCCTACCCCTTCTGCTTTCCTTTTGGGTTTGGCCAGTGGGAAACCCAAGCAGGACACTGGAGAAAGGAAGAAGTATGAAATTGTATATTTCTCTAGTTCATGAGATTCCCCTATGCCTGGCCGTTCCCTTTACAGCTGGTCATTGATCCTTTCAGTTATCTTCTTTACACTCTTCCTGGGTTCTCAGACTTTCTCCCCAAGTTCATTTGAGACTAAAGGGAGAGATAGCCTGTCTGATACTAGCCCTGGGTTCCTGCACTATTCTTTTAGTTTCCCTACACACTACCCACACCTTATAATAAGGCCCTTTGTAAATAAACTCTCCTTGGCTTAAGCTATTTCGAGTGTGCCATCCATTTCCTGTTAAGACTGACTGGCAAACCGTTGTTCATCACTGTAGGTCCCTAACTTATATGTGGTCAAGGTCACTCCTTTGGTTTATTGGAGAAGGGCGTTGTTATGGTTTATTTAACCAGTTTATTCTTCTTATAGTTTCACCATTGCCCACAGGGAGTTTTTCTTGCATATGCTAATAGCTCCATTGTTTACCCAGAATGAAGGTTTTTTGTTTATTTATAAATAGTTTCAAGTGTTGTTTTATTGGGATTATGAGAAGGATGGATGGAAGGTGAAAGCAGACGATAAACTGCAAAGATTCAAATGCCTATACTAAAATATAAATTTTTTTATCCTACTTAAAGAAGTTTTCAAGAAAGAGCACTTTATAATGTTTCCTCCCCTCCACATACTGATTAGCTTCCTATAACTACGTTCTATCTAAAATAAATAACTTGAAAGTTGTCTAGGTTTTATTTGGCTGTTTGTTAGATTTTAACTAATATACTTGAAAAATTTTTAAAAATTTAATGTGAAAACACATTTTAAAATGTTGTCTTTACCCCAAAATATTAATTTCAGTAACAAAATTGCATTTCAATTTAGCACTAACTTCCTAACAAAGAATACTTACTTATATAGAAATGTTTTCTCTTTATATAACTCAAAATACTATGAAAAACAAAAAACAAAATCAATAAACCGATTAAATTCCATTTCCATACTCTGTGACCTCTGTATTACCCTATTAGCAGTGAACAAAATGCCGATCATCAAACAAATACTCCTGGATCACCTAATGAGGAGGCCTCTGGGATTCTATAATCTTAGGTGTTGTGTCTGAGTGATACTTCCATCTGATCTCATCAATTTCACCATCATCAAGTATAAACGAAGCCAGCAGTGGAATCTGAGAAAAATAGTTCTTAGCCAGGATATGTTTGTGTTTGATCTTGTGAATAAATGAGCGTTCATATCCCTGCAAAGAAAAAAATCAAATTCTAGTAAATATCACAGATATATTTTGCCAGGTAAAAATACTGTCATGCCTCGGTGCCTTTGCTTGTCAATTCTTTCATCCCAGACTACCTTTATTTTTCTCACGTTGTCTATCATCATTCACAACTCAGCTCCTATGACACTTTAACCTGGAAGTTTTCCCCAACTCTCCCTCTGACTTCTCTAAGTTTAAACCACTGCTAGTTATCAACTCAATATTCATTCTTTCTCCCATTTGAGCTGGAGGCCTGATTTTGTATAGGGTGTGATGTGTCTAGCTTTCTTAGCCCTTATTCTAACTGGGGGTATCTAGTTAGAATATATATATATATATAATTATATTATTAATGTTATAGATATTGAGGTGAGAAAAAACAAAAATAAAAACAAAACAAGGAAAGTCTGAGAAACTGTCACCACCAAGAAGAATCTAAGGAGATAACTAAATATCTTCCAAGATTATTTAATTATACACAATATATATAACCTTATATAATTATATATATATATATATAATTGAATAAAGCCTTTGAAAGGAACTTTTGAGAGTGGGAAGACTCACCTATCAAGCACCTCTAGCCTTTTGCCATTACTGAGAGGTACATGTAATGAAGAAGATGAACTAGCTATCCTATCACTAAGAGCCCACCAAGCATGAGAGAGAAAGCTGAAGATTAAATATGGCTGAGGAAAAAGTGAGATGGCCTGAATTTCTGAGAACAAGGTGGAGCCACCATACTAGACCCAAACTGCCAACCTTTGAACTTTCTTGTTACATAAGAAAACTAAACCCACATTTGATTAAATCATTATAAATTGCTTTTTCTGTTCTTGTAGCTGAACCTAAATGCAACTGAGACAACAAAAAGTTATATTCATTAAATTTTCTTGTTTCTCTGTAATTACTTAGTACAGTATTTGGCACATTCAAAAGTAAATTCTGGTTAAATTAATAAATATAATCTATTACCTATTAATCTTAATTGGCCCTCTTTTCAATCAAATCACAAATAGTACCTATACTTCTTCCTAAAATTTATTTTCTGAGAATAAGACATTCCCTCAATAAAGGTCTCTTCAGAGGGTCAAATCAAAGATAAAAGAAAGTCCTGGGTGAAAGGACCAAAAGAGCAGAAAGCATTATATAGGAGTATCCTGGGCTTATTAAAATTTCCTCTTAACAGAAAAATTTACTAGGTTAAAATGTTCATCTTTTGAGCTAATCTAACTTTGTTTCTACCACTTCTTAGCCCATATTTCATTCAAGAAAAACTAACACACTTTATTATGCTATATTAACTTACACATGTACAGAACTTTATAGGTTTTCAAGGTGCCTTTACAGTACTATAAATTATTAAAGATGAGATAAATTATGATATATGTGTTCAAGGCACTAATAAGTAACTCTTAAATAACTGAATATATTTCCATATTATATTATTTATATTGTTAAGTAAAGCAAAGAAACTAAGTCTCAGAGTCATTTAATATGAAATTCCTGCTACAGTAAAAGTGTATATACTTACATACACATAGAAAACTTCCAGAAGGATTTCAATAGATTATTATATACCTAAGAAATAGTAGTTATCATTGCAACATGGAGATAGGGATGGGTGGACATCAAGAGACCTTTTTTCCCATTGAAATTAGGTCCATTCTCTTGAAATAGCCATGTGATGGTTTTAAACTATGTTCACAAATTCTTTGGGTGTACAAATAGTTCTAAGAATATTACAGAAAGGTCCCATATACCCCACACCAACATTTTCCTGAATGTTTCTCAATCTGGGTTTGTCCTATGTTTTCTTCATTATTATTAGACTGAAGGGATGGGTTTTGGGGAGGAAGACCACAGGGGTGAAGTGCCCTTCTCCTCACATCATATCAAGGGTACACACCATCAGCATGACAGCACTGCTGCTGTTAATCTTGATTACCTGGCTGAGGTAGTGCTTGTCAGGTTTCTCTACTGTAAAGGTCCTCCCCTTCCATCCATAATATAGTCTTTGGAAAGGAGTTATTATGTACAGCCCACATTTAAAGGGTAGAGAGTTATTCTCCATCTCCTTAAGAGTGGAGAGTATCTACATAAATTATTTGGAATTCTACATGAGAGATTTGTCTATTTGCCTCCCTTTATTTATTCATTCAGTCATTTTTTAAATTTTTTAAATTGATAATAATTGTACATATTTACGGGGTACATAGTGATGGGATGATACATATATCATGATCAGAGTAATTAGCATATTCATCTCAAACATTTATCATTTCTTTGTGCTGGGAACATTCGATATGCTGCGTCTAGCTATTTGAAACCATATATTGTAATTAACTATAGACAACCTACAGTGCCACAGAACAGTACTAGAACTCACTCCTCCCATCTAGCTATAATTTTTGTATCCTTAACAAATCTCTCCCTATTCCCTCAACCTCTGAGACCTTTACTTTCTACATTACATTTTTTATTCTGTTCAGATTCTAAGCCAATAATATATTGCTTTAAAATTAAAAATAAAATGCATCAAAAATTTTTAAAGTGCTTTCATAGTTACTACCTAAGTTTATTCATGACAAAAAAAAACTATGCAGAAAGCTTTAAATAATGGTCTACTCAAAGCTTCCCTATGATGAGATACCATTATCTCTTTTTTATAGATGAGAAAGCTGGGTCATTGAGACATTCACAAATTTGTCCAATTTCTCCCAGCTCATGAATGGTAAAGCTAGAATTCAGAGCCAGAGCTGCTTTTATCCTCTTTACTGATTCCACTTATTTAGCTAATCTTTCTAAAAATTTATGAAGCAAAGAGGGCAGGTTTTAATGTAAAGTTGTCAGTGACAGAGATTTGAGTTAACTGGGTCAGGATTACTGATTTTAAGTCCATGATTGTTCCTACTTTGGCCAGTGTGCACACAAGGAGAGATCAATCTGCTCCACTTAAAGTTCACATTAACGGAAGTGTTTTTCCACGTTTCCTATACCTGTTTCATATTAACTTGCAAGTATTTTTTTAACTTCTTAAGAAAGCAAATATCTCTGAACATTAAGAAAATTCTGAAAATGCTCCATCTTTCTGCAAGATATAAACTACTCTTTAACTGGGCTGAAAGTCAATAGTTAAAAGATTGTATCAGCCCAAAACCATAAAAAAGGCAAATGTTTTTCCAGTTTGTCTGCTTGCAAATCTTGGTGCCCTTTACAGAAATTCGATAAGACTGGCATTCTAAATTAGAAATGCATGTGAATAGAACATTTAATTTGATACTGCAGTAATTTGATTAAATGCACAAAGGGAGTTGTGTGGATTAATTGAAGAAGCACTGGAATATCAGCTTTGGGAATGAACTTCAATCTCATCATGGGTCCTAGATGAAATGATATTGCTAGTATTGACTATGCTTCCTGTGATTAAATATTTATGAGGCAGCTTAGTTTACTAAATATAACATTTAATACAGCTTCAACTTATTGCTACCTTTTCTTTCAATCCCTAGAGTGAAATTTTTCTTAGCCTGGCTTCTTAAAACTAAAAAAATATTTAAAAACTAAAACTTTAGCTAGTTTCTTATCTTTATATTCATCACCCCTTGTTCCACTGAAAAAAAAACAAACAGGGAATCACACTATTTTAAATGACTACTGCATTTTGTCATTTCTTTACTTTCCTTTAGCTGACACCTTGTGTGGAATTAAAGAATGCAGAGAATCAGTATTAACTCTCGGGATCCTGGACCTAGTGTAAATGGAGCTCTCTACGAACTCTTCAGGAGTCCCTCAACTTACCCATCAAAATGTTTTACAGATTGCATCATGTAAGTTACTAAAATTACAGTAAATGGCATTTAATGTTTACAGTGCTTGCTCCACTCCCAGCAAGTTGGAAGCAAATGAAAAATGGAGCATCAGAACTACACCCCATCAGTATGATTGCCATTTAGAGCACAAAATTATGAACAAAATTTGAGAGTTGGGTGTTTTTAAGCAGACTCATGATAATTAATCAAAGAAGGACAGATTCTGGGTTCCATAATACCTATCTGGTGGTAATGCACATTTATTCATTCAACAAATACTTATAAACTCCATTCTGTGACAGGCAGTATTGTAGGTATTAGAGAAATAGATGTAAATAAGCCGAACAAAATCACTGCCTTCATGGAATTTACCGTGGAATGTGCTTAAACTTGCTATTAGGAGAGACTGGTATGATGTTTAGGACTTGTAATATGTTCAAATCTCTTATATATACCTTTTATTTAATCTGTGCCATATATGCCATCCATAAATTTTTTTGCTGTTAATCCATAAGTTCTGTTTCTTAATCTGATGGAAGTATTTAAGCATGGAATATATTAGAAGGCAGTCCAGTTATCGCTAATAATTCCAATGATTAAATTAACTTCCCAAATAAAATTCAACTTTCTTACCTCTTCAATACTTGTTAGCTTGAGATGAGCAGCCGCTTCATCTTTGGTAAGAAGAATGCAGTTCCAGGGGGACCACTCCAGGGATTTATTCCATCTGACCATGACCAGATCACTGAGATTGTCGCAGGCACTGAGGACTGACTGGGACGCCCAGATGTTCTCTGTCAGGTACTGAATGTCTTGTAGCTGCATGTCAAAGCAAGTTTTAAAAACAATGTAGTTTAAATTTGTTTAAGATTATTATATTACTTGAGCAAATAATTAAATTATAGAGTATTTTTAAGTGAATTATTATTCACTAGGTTTCAATGACACATAGCCCCTTATTTTTCACTAAACTTCTGTTCATTTTGCCTAAACTACATTATCAGTCTCACAGTTGCGTCCCCATCTCTAAACCAGAGTAAGCAGTATAAATTCATTTCAGTATGCTAATTTTACCTGAATATAATCTTAATAATGCTATAATGTTACCATAATAAACATATGGTATTGAATGATTTTTAAAATTCATTAGTAAGTACCATCTTAATTTCAGGGCCATTGTAGGGACCTTTTAAAACCTTTTACTGCCATTTTACAAATGAGGAAGCTGAGATTTTTTTTTTTTTAATATGGAACACTTCACAAGTTTGCATGTCATCCTTGTCCAAGGGCCATGCTAATCTTCTCTATATGGTTCCAATTTCAGTATATGGGCTGCTGAAGCAAACACAGGAAGTTGAGATTTAATAAAGATAAGTAATTCACTTAGTGTTAATTAAAAGACTTGGTTGTTTTAATCAAAAAGAGGGGTAATGAAATAGCTGTTTAAAACTTTTTAAAAAACGTAAATCTTATCAGCTAAAACTCTTGGAATGACTTTTTATCATGGGGCCTGCATTATAAATTTAGAATTGCCAGAGAGGGACAAACTCAACAAAGTATAAGCATGTAAAAAGAACATTTTTTTAAAAAGCTTCTGTGAAAAAGTGTGAGAGGAGAAATATTTTCTGTAAAATAAGTACACAAAACCTAAACAATCTGCCAAAGTAAAAAACAAAAAGAACCTGTCATCATCAGCTACAACAGTATTTCATAAATTGGTAATTCAATATATTAAGCTCAACTAATGCATTCTAGCTTTTACTTAATGCTAAAAAAGACAATACTCTGTACACAGCTGCTATGAAAAATAAATTTATAGACCTTTAAAATTCAATGTTTTATATATTTTACTCACATTCAAAATGCATCTTGTTTACATTTTTGTTTTTAATTTAGTTGCTCAACTGTACTAATAATTTTGAAATTGTATCATACAGAATAACGTGTTTATTTGCATGTAAATGTCAAATGTGCACATAAGTGTGGTTGACAGTCTCTAAGAGCTTTCTACCTTTCAAGTAGCCATTGTACTTGAAATTTTTGCAGTAACAGAGCAATACTATTGCCTATTATATTAGGCAGTATTTGTATGCATTACAGATAAACGAGGTGACTAGTACAACACTCAAATCTCTTGTCTAAGCAGAATGTTTACTTTTTGTATATATTAACTTTCACCTTTTCATTTTACATGGCATCATGTTCACATTTAACATATGCTAATCTTTGCTGCTGTCCACAAGATTTACTATTTATGAGAATGTTCAAACATTCAAATTATGCCTCAAATACTATTACTGAAATAAATATTAATCAAAACTACACCAATTACAAGGGGGGGAAGCTACTGGACACTCATATTTGTCTGCTAATCCTAGACATTGGAAAAGTAATATAAGAGACCAAAACCCTACACAGATACGGTATTGAAATTAAATCACATCTAATGGAGATTATCCTTATCTGAAAGGTTACAATGCTCCCCTAGAATTTTTTCATTCAATATGTGTAATGGTTGATTTTACATCAACTTGATGAGGCCACCGGATACCCAGATATTTGGTCAAACGGTATTCTGGTGTTTATGTGAGGGTAGTTTTGGATGAGATTAACATTTAAGTAAGTCAGTAGACTGAGTAAAGCAGAGTGTCTTCCATAATGTGAGTGGGCTTTATCCAATCAGTTGAAGGCCTGAATAGAACAAAAAGTTCACCCTGTCCCCAAGTAAGGAAGACTGTTCCTGCCTAATGGCCATTGAATTGAGACACTGGCTCCTCCTGGCTCTATAGCAGCCTGCTGGTCATCAGACTTGAACTGGGCCATCAGCTGTTTAGGTTTTAGACTTACCAGCCTCCACAATTATGTGAGCAAATTCCTTGTAACAAATCTCCTTATATGTGTATATATATATATATATATATATATATATATATATATATATAACATATATGTATAACATTTTCTATTGGTTCTGTTTCTCAGGAGAAATCTGACTAATACAACATGGAATATTGAGGCAGCACTTGTTGGTGACTTACATTAAAGCCCTAGTACATCTAAGATTCTCTACAAGGAAATATACATCTGTCATGTCAATAATTCCTGAATAAAAGTAGCAAATAAGAATTTAAGCTGAAATAAACATCAAATTTATTAACAAAATATTCATTCTATTGGACAAAATATGTAATCATTTTAATTTGTGCTTTTCAAACTGTGGGTTGCTACCTCTTGGGTGATATCAAAGTTTTCCAAATGGAAATCAGAATAAGTAGACTGAGATTGAATAGAAAATATCAGAGTACATCCATAGGGGTAAAGATAAACACTATTTTGGAAACTTTTATTTCTGAGGCAGAACAGCATGTGTTTACATGTACGGATGCTGGGAATCAGACTGCCTAGTTTTCAATCCTGGTGCTGGTACTTAGTAGCGTAAACTTGGACAAGTTAGTCAACCACTCAGTGCTTCCCTTTCCTCACCTGCAGAATGGAAATAATGCCTATTTTGATAGGATTTTTGTGCTGATTAACTCAATAAAGTGTGTAAAGCCATATAGGTACTGAGTATTGAGAATTATCATGCATGCCTATATCAGGTTGTCATAAAAATACATTTTTACTATAGATTGAGATTTAGAAGTTTGAAAGCTACTGATTTAGAAGAATTTTTTAACAAAGCACATCACATTTGGTATCTTTTTCTTAATCTCTATAAAGTTTTCTATTCACAGTAGTGCCTATTTTCCTATTTGGTATTAAATACAATTTAGTTCATTTTAATTAGTAACTAATTTACAGAAAATTTGCCCTTATTTGACAGTCTGTGAACACAAATATCATTAATGAGGTCAATTGTGCTCTATAATATACTTTTATTAATAAGTGGCTAATGTTGGGTAGCCATATCAACAACAAGTAAGTCCTTCTGTTTTCTCACTTGCTTACCTAAGTCCAAACAGTGTCAGGAATTTGTTTTTATTTTGTAGAGACACAGACTATCCTCTGGCCTAAACCCAATAGAAAACATGGAATAACCAAAGAGACCGAAGTAGTGGTTAAGTTAGGAATTCAGGTCAGAATTCCTGATCTCACAGGCTCCACCCTCTCACAGAGCCAGAAGTTCTTACGAGAAGCAGATTACATAGGGTCAATGATCCAATGCAATGATTCATCCAAAAGAACTCTGGCCAGAAACTTTCCAGTTGTGTGGTATCATATCAACACTTTACATAGACAAGTATCAAAGCCTTTCCCTAAGGTTTTTTTTTTTTTTTTTTACTTTCTATAAGCCTTAGCTTTCACTTTTGGTGTTATTTACCATTATGGTCACATTTGGTTTACACTAATTATTACTGTTATTCATAAACACTAGTATGTGTATATGTAACATCAGTTTCTGTAAAAGTCATTCATTCATTCAACAAATATTGAGGGCCTTAAATAAAAACTTGGTACTGTATTAGGTTATAGAGGTATAATGGTGAGCAGGAGGGAAAAAAAGCATACTCCTGCCCTCACAGAGCTTACAGTCTAGTGGAATAGAGAGTCATTAAACAATCATACACACACACAAACATACATAAGATTGCAAGATAGCCTCCTTGACAAGCTTCAGCTATAATTGGCACCCCTTATTGACCATACCTGCATCAAGAAAGCAATTTTAGAATCACCTTCATAATCAGCTTCTGTATAGTAGAGCTGTTGAAGTAAACATTTGTACTTCAAAAATGATTCTCGTTTTTGAGCCTCATTCTGAAGGTTAATGCAGTTACGACACCGGTATATGCGGCGTGAGGTGGATGATACAGAAAATTCTGTAGAAGGCAAATAAAGCTGGCAACTGTGGCAAAAGTAAATCTTCTTATAAAATTTCAATGGGTCTTGAGGGACCTAAATAGTAAAAAAAGAAAAAAAAGGTCTAAAAAGCCAGGCCAGGCCAAATATGATCCCAACCAATGGAAGCATCAAAGGCTAACTTACTTATCTTAGAATGAGATTTAAAAAAAAAAGTTGGCTAATTTCTAAAATTTTATTTTTCCCTGAACTTCTTATCCTACAGAAAATCTAAATTTCAAGCAGTATTTATTCATCCTGCCAAAATATTGAAAATCTGTTATTCATCAGTTCTTAGATATTTGTGGTAAAATCACTTATAAAATTAATTGACTGAAAAAAATAGTAGGAAGAGGCTTTTTATTAGGAAAATTTAGATTTTTTTCAGTTCTATATTACATTAATTATTTCTATAGCTAGATTCGCATATAAGTAAAAACCCACTAACCCAATTGTTCTTCTCGTTTATCTTCAAAATAAATTTAGATTAGTTCAAATGATTAATTTTCAAAGTTTGAAATTCTATGTCTAAAGCAATAGACAGAAAGTAATTCTACCATAAAATCATCAATCCAATTATTCACTATGGGCTAAAGTACCATGAATGAATGAGTGAATTGTGAACATTTCAACACAAACTGAATCAAGACATATATATGCCAGTCTTTCCTAATTTATGGTACCTCTGGTTTCCATGAAAGTAAAGATCAAGCAGCAACAGAGTTTGCATGTGATATATAAGACTTTCAAAAAATATTTTTATAAAGAAGGAAATGGACATCAATGTTCTATAAATTTTTTCTCTTACTCAATGTGGATTTAAAATATTTACCATTATAATCCCTTCTAATGTTTTACTTTGTTCTGAATATCTATGTGTTACCTTTCTGCACCTTCCCCTCTACTCTGCGTTACTTTTCCTAAACACTCCATCTTCGCAAAGGGTAATATTCTTTGAAAACTTCATTGTCCCTTGTCTTGTAATTTTGGGAGATAAGAAAATATGTAAATTTAAAAGGCAGTCAATTCTTCGAGAGAAAAGAAGAGTGATCTAGGTGTATGATCAAAGATCAAGAAGACAACTTATCTGGTTCCTTTTCTTATTCTGAGATTTACACATTTTGTTTATCTTCAATGATTATTTTATCTTCATGCCTCCTAGGCATTAAATTAGCAAATGTATCAGTCAACCTCATGAAAACACGTTAGCACACGTCTCCATTATAGATGGAGCATTTACTATAATGCCATGGAAAGATATTCTCCACCCATCTGAAATTGTGCAAGAAAAAAATAACTCATTCTTAATGATTATGATGACAGAGGGCTCCATTTAAGCTACAGAATTAAACTCTACGAATTCTCCAGAGTACCTACTCCCAAAAAGTGGTTGTGGGGGTAGCGGTGTTCCTTCAAATTCTTCTCCCACTATGCAAACTAAAAATGTGCAAATGAGCCATTCCTTTTTAAAGCCAGTAACTTTTAAATCCAGCCAGTAGTTTGAGATATTAAAGAGTATATTCCCCCAAAAAAAGAAGTACAGGATAATCCATAGATGTGTCCTAGATTCAAGAACAAACTTTAAATCCTTTATCTTAATTAATATATTTATCATATACTGCAGGCAGAAATGCAACATCGTGCAGTCAGTTTGGAAAAAAATGTTTGGTTGTCTCTTTTTAAAGTAAACATGCATTTACCATGTGATTCAATATGCCACTTTCTAGGAATTTACCCCAAAACAATCAATTTACCCAAAAACTCATATCTAGTGCTTGTAATGATTTTATTCATAAAAGACCAAAACTCTCTAAACAATCCAAATGTCCTACAACTGTGAATGGATTTTTAAAGAACTCTTGTATATCCAGATATTAGAATATTTTTCAGCTATAAAAACAAACCACTGACACATTCAAAAACATGGGTGAATCCATGCAATATGCTAAGTGAAAGAAGTCAGTCTCAAAAGACTACATATAGTATGATTCCATTTATATGACCTTCTGAAATAGATAAAACTATAAAAATAAAACACATATCAGTGTTTGCCAAGGATTGGGAAGTTAGGGAAAAAGCTGACTACAAAGTGGCAGCATGAGAGAATTCTAGGGGCTGATAGGACCATTTCTTATTTTGACTGTGCTACTGGTTACATGACTCTATACATTTTTCAGAACTTACCAAAAAGAGTAAATTTTACCAAAGACAAATTTTAAAAATAAATAAAATGATATAACATTATGTAAAATTGTAGAAACTCTATCAATTGTATTACTCCAAATATAAACTGAATAAGTCTACAGAGAAAGAAGGTGGCTCAGACAAATGAAACACTGGTTTGAGTAAGAAATAATATAATGGGAACTTTTTCTCTTGGACTTTTGTTATATTTTAATATTCTTTTTGCAATACAATCAGGTTTTTAAAAATCAATTTAAAAAATATAAAAATTAAACAATTTTTATTCTTCTAGAAGTTTTGACTAAATATGAGATTTTGTTTTTTCAAAAAAGCTAAAGATGTTTAGTCAGCTTTTTAAGTAAATTTTAACTGAATATAATCATTGAAATAAAACTATAATTCTCTGACAACATACTCTACCCCAAGAGTTTTGCTAATAGTGTTTTAAATAGCTCTGCACAGTAAGAAGGCAATGAAGCATTTGTCTTGGCTTTAGAGAGCCACAGAAGCCTAACGACGCTGGAGTTGGAGAAGATAGTGTAATTCAAATATGTTACATTTGAAGTTCTCTCAGAATATCCATATGGACCTGTTCAGTAATAATTATAACTTTGTGATAAGTGTTATAAGGAACACAAACAAGGTATAACATGGAATCTCAGAAAAAAAGAATTTAATTCCCTGTGAGGCCTCATGAAGGAGAAGAGATGAGATGAGAATTGAGTCTTAGAAAATGAACAGGAATTGGCTGGGTAAATAGTGAATAGCATTCCAGGGGAAACCAACGGTATGTACAAAGCCATGGAGGCGTGAGAAATCATAATACATTCAACGTAATGCAATATTCAGTTGGAAAGTTGGTGAAGAGATTAGGAAATAATTGAAGGTTGGAAATACACATAAGTCAAATGAGTAAGTTTAATTTACCAACATAACAAAATATCATTCAAAGGAGATACTACCAATAAGATGGTATTCCACATGGACTCCCAAGTAAAGTGTTAAAGCAAAATTTGAATATACTTCAATTTACTATACCACATCTTAGGATTTTGAAACAGGAATATAGAGAAAAATGTAGAATACCTTAAGGTATTTTGCAACTTCAGGATTAAACAGAGGTGTTTTGATATAATGAAAAAAGAGTGTCGCAATTCTTTTTCTGAGTCCTTCAAGGTTATGATGTTTGACTCCTCTCATCATAAGGTCAACCTCTCTGTCAATCAATTCTAGAATTTCCTGAGTTAGTTTACATTCATGTTCCTATATAAAACACAAAAATATATGGTATAAAATTTTACAAATCACTAAGTTCACTTTCAAATTGCCACCAAAACAAACCAAAATCTACATTCCTAAAGAAATGAAACATTGTCAATAGGAGTATAAATTGGCAAAACTAATAGTTCATTTTTTGTGGTATATATAGTTTTGTTGTATATATAGTATTGTACTATATACAACAAAAACTTAAATCTTACAAATTAATTTTAAGCAAAATACTCAAGGTACAAAATAACAGATACAGTACAATTCTGTCAAATAAAATTCAAGAATAAGCAACACTAAACCATATTATTTAAAGATTTATACAGAGGTGGTAAAACTATGAAGAAAAATCAAGAAAATGACTACCATGAAAGTCAGTATGATAGTTACTTCTAGGAGATGTCAAGTGGAATTGTAATTCGAAGGGAAAAGAGGACACCAGAAACATTGGCAACTTCCTGTTTAATATTTGTTAAACTGTACGTATATATTTTATTCACTTTTCTGTCTATTTATTATAGGTCACAATATTTTTTATAAAGTAATAGAAATGTGTGGTTGGATGAAAAAGCCACAAAGCCACAAGTAACAAGCGATTAATGTAGAAATATTTATAAGGTCCTCCAATTGCCCAAGGGAAAACTGGAAGATACACAGCTTGAATGAAGGAGTCAGAAGATAAAGTCATTAATTGTAAAATAATGCTCTTCTGTACTTTGTACTACATAGTTGGTAAGGCTAATACGAGAGTCTGCATCAGTGGTCCTTTGACCTGGAGGCACTTTAGAAGGACCTGAGGGAGATTTTTAAAAATTTTAATATTGTCCTCATACCTGAGGAGCTAATTTAACTGCTCTGAAGTGGGGCCTAGGTATTATACTCATTTATGCTCATATTCATTCATGCTGTCCCTCCCTCAGGCTCTCCAGGTGATTCTAATATGTACTGAGGTTTAAAACTCACTGGTCTGTATTAGTAACTATCATCAAAATAACACCTATTATTTATTGAGGCCCCCTCTTTGTAAGGCACTATATTAAGTTTTTATGTTTATATATGTGTGTGTATATATATCTACATACATGTAGATAGATACACACATATTCTCAAAGCAACTAATTTTACAAATGACAAAACTGATTTTCATAAATATTAACTTATTTTAAGGTTGTGCAGCCATAAATGGAGTCAGAATTTGAGTTGTACTTAAAGACTTTAATCCTCTATCAAAATATTTTCAAGTAAATGTATATATGAATATTTCATACTAAACATATTAAGATATGCATAATTTGCCTTTTATGAGTCCATCCTTTGGCCTTTTTATTACTGGTCCTAATTATGTCAGGATTTATATTGTATTCCCTATGCACTCTCTTTTTCCCAATCTGGTCTTTTTACTGCCCTCTATAAGTATCATGTTTATTTCCTACCTCTGGACCTATTGCTTCTCCCTCCCTACCTATCTCTGTCTTTCAAGGTGGGTCACTACACAAACATCTTTGAAAAGGTAGTCCAGAAAAAAGGCAGTCAATGCCTCTGCTGCTATGGAGATCTGTCTCCCTGGAAGAACCATTTACCCAATTATTTAATGTGTTTTAAGAGTTTTGTGTGCCTTGGAGGACAGACACACAAACTCATCCACAGAAAGAGCGTTCTTTACAGTTAGGAGTAAAGAAACCTACACAGGGTATCAAAATGTTATGCTTATGAAATTCTCAGGTTTGTAATCATGTAGCTCACTTAGATGGACCTAAATATGGCTGATAGTTTTCAGTTGTTATATATAGTGAACCACTGATTTTCATTACAATATCTATGCCTATATGTTCTGGCAATCTGGGCCATATCGATGACCAAAATAGACTGACCATGCAGTTACCTAATCCATTGCTTATGTATAAACTTTAGTTAATACCGATGATCACACAGAAACAACCTATATTTCTATGCTATACTGAACGAACATCTGCCAAGTGTCTTATTAACTTGAGAACTCACAAGCACAATTCAGAACCCAAATACTTTTTACCTGTATTGCCCACTTATTATATAAGCTTACATTAAATATTGAGCTTACATTATGGTCAGGATAAATTAAATAAAATAATATAAATTATTTAATTTATTTACACTGACCATAATGTAAGCTCAATATTTCCTTTAATTTGAGCTATAAAATGCAAGAGCTATACCAATGGTCCTAATAACAGTAGGGTTTCCCTTTTAATTAGGAATGTAGACAACATATTCATTGTAATGAATGTTTGAGTGTGCTGCCCAGATCAGCCCTACTTCAGCACTGAAGCAGACTCTCAGCGGCAGGTTGTGGTAGCTGATAGCTCTCCACTGAGCTTCTCTCTGAGAATTCCCTGTGCTGAAGAGAGCCATCTTGCCTACAGATAGACAGCTACCATCAGCTGAAAACAAACTGCCTCATCTAAGGTCATGTTTCTTCTCAGGGACATCCTGAATCAAATGACTAATTGTTGTGGCAGTATAAAGACCCAGGATCCTGTGAGAGTGTGGGGTATGTGAAAACAAAAATTAAATCAAGTCCTGGCCCAGGTCCAGCTCATAATGGATCTACTGGGCCACCCAGCATTTATTTCCCTGGTCCTTGAATATATAACTGGAATAGAATACTTTATAGTTGGCACAGCCTCATTACCCTTGATTTCTTGACCTGTGGAGTAAGAGCTATCATGATGAGGAAGACCAAGTGGAAGCCCCTGAACTGCCCTTGTCTGGGAACAGAGGAGGTGAAAGTAAAAATGGCCCCAATTACTACTTGGGAAATGTTTGCTTCCTGCCCCTGTAACTCTGGACTCTTCAAGTTTAGAGGCCCTAATTCCTGGAGGAAAAATGCTTCTAATGTAAGACATAGCGCAAGTCCTATTAAACTCTGAGCTACAACTAATGCCTAAGCTCCGCAGGCCAAGAGACCTGCGGGCAAGGCAAGTGTTTTCTTGCTTATAGAGGTAACTGACTCTGATCTTCAAAAGGCAATGGTGCAGTTATTACCCAATAGGGACAGAGAAGAATATGTTTGGCACCCAGGTAATGGGCATTTCTTGGTATATCTTTGCCTGATTTTGACAGTAAATGGAAGTCTGGTAGCCTCAGACTGAGAAAAGCATAGTGACCTGTGGTTCAGACTTCTCAAGATGCAAGTCACTCCAAAAAGTGGGTCACCTGGACCAGTCAAGATGCTAGTTTAGGGAGAAGGAAATCTAAAATAGATAGTAGAGGAAGGAAACAGTGAGTATCTCTTGTGGCCTTAAAGCCAATGACTACACTAGGGGCTGCAGTTTTTCTTAACCTTGCTTTGGGGCCTATCTAAATCCAGAGGAGCTAATCCTAAAACCTACAACATGAAGTGGATCCAGGCAGCAGCGTGTGTATTCTCCCCATCCTGGCAGATTGTTGGCTGACAACTCTCAAGCGAGGCTCTTTCTGAGAATTGCTCTCTATTAAAGAAAGTTATCTCATCCAAAGCTATGCCCTTCTGGGGCAGCCCATCCAATATGTGGTCAAAGTGAGAGTAAATTGTCCTGGTCCCTTGCCTAAATTCAGGACAACTCTGGATGGCCTTTCCAGTTTTAGAATTCCCCGTGACACTGGCTGAAGTCATTGTTCAGAATCCACCACAATTTAATTTCTCTATCCTCCCGATTCTGATTTCTCTACTGCCTCACAGGAATTATCCTGATAGCACTCTCCAACAAACTTCCTGAATATAAACCCCATCTCTGAGTTTGTTTCTTGTTTCTTGGGAAAATTTGATCTGTGACATCCACTAACTTTGTTTTCATTAAAAGTAGGATTAAGAACACAGAAAATCAATAATTGATGAGAAAAAAGATAAAAATACAATGGTGCTGCTTTAAAACTGCTAAAAATCAATTTTTCACTGAAAAAATGTCAAAATATGTAGATTATAATTGCTGTTTATGTAATTATTAATCTCATGCTATACTGCATATATTTGCATTCATTGCATAAAGATATATTTACATTCATTATATTTACATTTATTATGTATTATAACATATTGTGAGAACTTTTAGGTAAATATTAATGCATAAACCACATCCTTCCCAAATTATACCAAAACAATTCTTAATGTAAAACACTTTACTTGTTTTAGTATTTCATTAATTTTTTTTTATTGACAGTGAACTCTACCCCCAAACTAAGAGAAAGTTAACATACCTTTACAGTGTGTTTAAGAGTTAACAGCACATCCAGCCTCTCATCTTGGGAGATATTTTTCAGCATAATGCACTTATAGATATTTTGCAGCTCTCTGGCTCTGATGGTGAACTGCGTATCCATCTCAATTGTTTTGCCATTAGGGGTTCTCCATATTTTTGGAGCTGAACACTTAAAAATAATATTATGTTTATAATTATCAGTTAATTAGAAACTACGTATAACAATTTTGCTCCTTCTACTAAAAGTCTACCTTAATATCATGTGCTTTATAACTAAAGTATTGCTAAAGCTTATGAAAATTAATTTAAGAATTTGCAGATCAGGCAAAAGTAAAATATTTTAGAAAAAAACAAATAAGAATGACAGTTATTCAGTCTGTAGAAGTTCATACACTTCTACAATATTCAGGATTTGCTACTAGTTTTTTATGTTGAATTGTTTGAGAGATGTATGGAATTACTCATTAACCCCATGAGGACAATTATTTGCTTGGTTCAATTATATTGAGTGTATATAAATATGTCTTGATCCTGCCTTGCCAATTGAAGATAACTTTTGTAGAGTAATTATGACAATCCTCAATATATTTAGACCTAAAGATATACCAAAAAGGGACTCTGTGAGTTATGGTTTAATGTCCTATAAAAATACTTCTATAAGAAGTTCAAAATTCTTCTCAAAGCAGATGTCCATAGTGAAAGAGCTATATTGCTATCTTAACAGTGCTGGGCTGTGGTTCCTGCCTCCCTGATGCTGGCTAAGATTCTCACTTCCTATTTCCAAATCTGGCTTGGTGCCTCCCAACCTAGCCCACCTCCTAAATGAAGGGCCAAAAATGAAGTTCACTTGCCCTGAAGCTCATCTGAGGACTCCCAGGCTAAGAATTCAGAGATTAGAGACAGGAGGTGAAATTAGTCCTCTACCGACTCAGGAAACAGGATAATCTTTAATGATGATACCTCTGTGTTTGCCACTGCTTCTGTTCCCTCTGACAGGGACATTTAGAGGAGATGCCTTCACCCAGAAATTTCACAGTGAACACTGTCTATTAGCTCTTCCACTTTAGGGTACAAAGCTGCTCAGTTTCTTTCCCTAATGATAATTTTTCAGAAACAAGACTATGTTGATCATGACAATTCTTCAAAAACATGTTGGATGTTTTTGTAGGTTAACTGTAATTGCTCTGGTGTCCTTGTAATACAATTTACACCATACTTGCAAACATTTAAATCTTAGATGTGATCTAATGTAAGGTTTAAATGGAAGCTCTGTGTATTGGAACAGATCATCAGGAATATGGACTAACCAAATAGAGACATTATATAAAACTGTATTTAGAATGACAGTAGGCTGGGTGCAGTGGCTCATTCCTGTAATCCCAGCACTTTGGGAGGCCGAGGCGGGCAGATCACGAGGTCAGGAGATCGAGACCATCCTGGCTAACACGGTGAAACCCCGTCTCTACTAAAACTACAAAAAATTAGCCGGGCGTGGTGACGGACACCTGTAGTCCCAGCTACTCGGGAGGCTGAGGCAGGAGAATGGCATGAACCTGGGAGGCGGAGCTTGCAGTGAGCCGAGATCGCGCCACTGCACTCCAGCCTGGGCGACAGAGCAAGACTCTGTCTCAAAAAAAAAAAAAGGAAAAGAAAAAAACAATGACAGTATCAGGAGGGAATTTTAGTTGTAACATCAATTTACAACTAATTTTTTATATTTCACATTAGCTAAATCACATTGAGAACGGCAAAGCTACCTCTTAAAAACAACTATATTTGATATATTCTCAAAGTAATGGCATCATATTCAGATCAAAGCCAAAATGAATGTTATTCAGAGGTAGGAATCTTCATCAGAAACTTTAGATTCTCAGCTCCAGTTTCAATCCAGTAAATGAGAAGCTGCAGCCCTATAATTAATTTAAATTGTTACAGCATAAATTCAATATTAAATAATGTATTATTATCAGACTGATATAATTAAGATTGATTAAAAGCTTATAAGGAAAATAGCTCAATAATAAAATATTTTATCATTCAATTCTCATCACTTAGAAATAAAATAATTTTTAAATGCATATAGCCTTATTTTGGGTAGGCCTCAGAGTGTTACTGAAGTTTGATGCTTATTTTAAAGCTCTTTTTAAAAAGTTTTTAAAGGCTAGGGCTAAGTTTCATGCTGTAATATTCTAAAGTCTAACCAATGTCTTAATCTTTGCATACAATTTTCCTCAGGTTTGCTGTATTAAATGCAATTGCTTTTCTTCCAGTAATTTGGACAACACCTTTTAATCTGCATGGTGGTAAATTATTTCATTTGTAATAATTCAAATACAATGACCTTTTTATGAAACACCCACTTTACCTATCACATTGTATTTTTCAGTTGATAGACTGATTTAACTCTGTCTTCCCCCCCAAGTTTTTAGCCCTAACAAATATAGCATAATGTGGTTAGATCTTGGTTTCCAAATACATTCTTCATCTGAGTCCTTTCCACCTTTCCATTTTGAACTCAAACCCTACCTCTTCCATAAAGATTCCTCTAACTACTATAGTTTGAAACAATTATATCACTTGTATGTGAAATCCTATTGCACTTGTAAAAACACACAAGTATACAATGTCTCTATTTCAGTGACTACAGGCAATGAAATTTGGATCCAAATTACTTTATAATTGTTTTATGTTTGCTAATTCCATTTCTCCCAAAAGAGTATGAGAAATAAATTTCTCGGCCGGACACGGTGGCTCACACCTGTAATTTCAGCACTTTGAGAGGCCAAGGCAGGCAGATTACTTGAGGTCAGGAGTTCAAGACCAGCCTGGCCAACATGGTGATAACTCATCTCTACTAAAAACACAAAATTTAGCTGAGTGCGGTGGCACTCACCTATAATCCCAGCTACTTGTGAGGCTGAGGCAGGAGAATTGCTTCAACCCAGGAGGTGGAAGTTGCAGTGCACCAAGTCTGCACCACTGCACTCCAGCCTGGGCAACAGTGCAAGACCCCATCTCAAAAAAAGAAAAAAGAAAAAAGAAAAGAAAAGGAAAGAAATAAAGAAAGAAAGAGAAAGAAATTTCTCATGTAGTTCTATATATCTCACAGTGTCTACAATACTCTTTCATTCATTCAACAAATATTTACTGTGTTTACTATACATTAATCAATGTATTAGGCACTGAGTAGATAAAATACTATCCTGGTTTCAAGAACTCTCAAATCTCATGGGATGGAAGGGTAAGAAAATGAGTAATTAGAAAAAAAGATGAGTACGCTTGATGACTGTAGATAAATAGGTAACTATGGGTTGCTATGAAGCACTTAACTGGTAAAAAGAAAGTATCTAAGATGAAATCTGAAGAATAACTAGGAGTTAGCCAGATTAAAGGGAACCGAGTGATACAATCAAAGAATCCTAGATTTGAAGTTCAAGTTCCCTAGAGCTGGCACTGAAAAGATATTAAAAAATCTGTTCAGCAAAGCTGTTTTTATACTTAGATGTATTTCTGCCAACACAGATAACTTGATCTTCAAGCCTAGGCTTTTTTGATTTCAGGGCTTAAGGTGTTTTTAACTCTGACACAGGAAAAATGTCAACTTTGCTTATTTCTCTTCCCTATTTCCTTTTTTCTTTGAAAGCTTTGGCTGTGATAACAGATATACAACAATCATGTACTTAAATTGCTTCAGAAAATAGGAGCATAATAAATTCCATTTAGCTGCCAACAAAAGAGACAGCACAGACCCTGGAAGAGAGAAACAGAAGAACAGCAGGAAGACACATTTCAGGGAAAGGAAGGTGGAGAAATAACAAGAACCTTGAGAGCAGCAGGCTTCCACAAAAAAGAAGAAATGACTGCACTAGGAAAGTAGATATTTTCTTCCTCTTAAATTAATTATCAAGCCCCTAAGGACACAAATTAAGAATAGCCCTAACTCCCCACAGAAGCTACTATATAGTGATCAACCTTTCTTTTACACAGCACAGGGGTTTTGCTCAGCCATAGCAGCACCCTTATTTCATGCAGAGTTCAGAAAGAGGCAGTGGCACTTTCCTGCCCCACTAACTGTTAGCTACCTGGGTATGGAGAAAAAGCATTTAAAAGACACAGCTAACATGGATTGCAGTTCTTTAAGCCTGCAATTGTGAATAGTGTACAAATCAACGGGCATCAAATAAATAAATGGCCTTGACTCAAGGAAAAATATCTTACAGAAATTCAAATGGTCTCTACAGAGTTTGGGTAAATAACACCCAAAGATATATTAGAAACCAGCTGATGATTTTTGATGCAAACTTCTTGACCTGAATTTCTTCACCTCTGTCAAACTTTGTGAGTTTTTTTGTTTTTTTGTTTTTTGTTTTCTGATGGAGTCTCACTCTGTTGCCCAGGCTGGAGTGCAATGGTGCAATCTCGGCTCACTGCAGCTTCCACCTCCCGGGTTCAAGTGATTCTCCTGCCTCAGCCTCCTGAGTAGCTGGGATTACAGGCACCCGCCACAATGCCCGGCTAATTTTTTTTTTTTTTTTTGTATTTTTAGTAGAGACATGGTTTTACAATGTTGGTCAGGCTGGTCTCACCATGTTGGTCAGGCTGGTCTCAAACTCCTGACCTCGCGATCCACCTGCGTTGGCCTCCCAAAGTGCTGGGATTACAGGCGTGAGCCACCATGCCCAGCCACGTTTTTAATATTTGATACCCTGTGGAAGTCAATATTTGGTGACTTAAAATTACTAATTATTTAATGCTTTAAGAATCTTTAGAGTTAGCCTTTTATTAAGAATGAGGACATAGTATAGAGCCTATTATAATCTATTAGTTCAATGCTTTGACTGGACAAATTTAAGACTGTATAATTCATTATTCAGAGACATTCTATGTTCAGGAAAAAAGGATTAAAAATAAAATATTGTTTCAATAAACCACACAGTATTTGGACTCAAAAAAGTGAAACTGAAACTAAAATATAAAATTGTATTCTCCAAAGTTATTTCCAAATTAAAGGAAAGTAAATGTTTCTCTGGATGTATCTGTATATTGTGGTGTTAAATGAAGATCTTCAAATTCACATATGGCACTGGTTGTTTGTTAATTTTGACATCTGAAAAAACTCTGACCTTGTCTACTTGCAGGGATTAATTATAAGCTATCTTTTCTTAAAATCAAAAACGTTAGAATAATAAGTTACTTCATTCAAGTTTTATGAAATCAACACTGACTCCTCCTGAATATTAGAGATAATACTAGGCTTGGGGGTGGGGGAGGTTGACAAGCATAGAGAAAAACAGACATTTTATAAGTATTCACATCAAAAGACTAAAATTTATCTTAATCGTCTTCTTAGTATAGAATCATATACAAAAAGGTGATTTAAATGATTCTGAATTAGAGTAACAGTGAGTTTTTAATTCACTATAGCAGGCTAAAAGCAGGCCAGAAGTCACTGTTAGTCAACATTTTTAAACACTGGACTAATTAGGCTATGTGCACTGACTGGGAGTTATCGTCAAGTGTAGCTGATCCATATTGTGGTGTGTTCTTCCTGTCCCAATACAAGTCTTTAGTCAAAACTGAAGGAAAGTCCCATTGTATCAACTAAAATGTCAATTTCCTTTAAAATTTAGCCTGGAGATTGATGAGATTAACTGGTTTATCAGCTGGGGTAACTGTGGGTTTAGAACTCCAATTCTAAAACATGTGACCCACAAAACACCTTTGCCTTGATTTCTACAAATTCTTGTGGCTAACTTCATCCTTCCCTCAATTCTCTGCCTTTCACCTTTCTGTGTTACCCTGTATCCATCTGGACATGGAGCCCAGCTTATTTATCTGGTTTCCTCTCCCTTTCCAAAAATAAAATTATGTTGCGTTTAATATTTCCTTTATTTAGTCACATAACTAAAGAAGTCACAAAAAGTCACACTGTACACCCACTGCCTTCCAATTCTCTCCTCACTTTACCTTATCTAGTTCCCTCTAGGACAACTCTTGAAAACTTCCATTTTCCTGGAATAGAACAATTCTTTCTGTACTCAGGATCCTTCAGAGTCTCAAATTCCACCCCAACAGCTTATCAAAGTATTTACAAAAAAACAAACACAAAAAAATAGATCTTCCTTCCTCCTAGGAATTCTGGTAAACAGAATTTTTAAATTTCTCCATTTCACTTTTTTTTTTTTTTTTTTTTTTTTGGTGAGATTTACATGAAGACCATCTTAGAGTGCCACACCTCATGAGAAAGGGTAGTGGTCATCAACTGACTCTGGAATCACTTTCATATGTTGGGCCTTGATCCATTTATGGATACTCCATAATTTCAAGAAGTTGAGTTAAATGTTTACAGACAATGCTAGACATGGGGACTGGGGTAGGGAATGTTCTGGGCATAAAGAAGAATAGATATTGTGTAAGTATATACAACAATAGAATTTTAAATAGTTTGCAGGAAATAGAAAACAGTATGATGGCACTAGTGGGAAAATTCTACAGAAGGCTCAGCATCAAATAAAGAAAGGTGACACCCATCTTCCCTGTCCATGGACACTCAGAAGCTTCCAGCTCCTTTGAATATTCATGTTGCCCTGGGCCCACACTCTCTTCTCTGGTGAGGTTAACAATTAAGTATCCCAGTGATGAAGCAGGATGCAAGGTAAAGCGATTTGCTAAACAAATAGGTTTATTTCAAAAGATGACTCCAGAGAAGTATGAATATTATAGCTTTCCTACAGTAAATTCATCTTTCCTAGAATTAATATATTTAAGCATTTAAAATGACAGTATCTACATTACATAATTTCTTGATGATACTTGGAATACAAAATTATACAACCACTATTTCTGTCCCTTATTCTTCCTCCCTACCTTCTTCCACAAACATTTATTGACACTGTGGTAAGAACTGTGCTAAGATATGAGGATACAGAGATAAATGACAACTCTTTCCTTTAAAGGTTCAAAATCTGGAAAGAATTCAGGCATGTAGGTACAATAAAGATTGCATACTATGTACAAAGACAGAGATGAGACAGTCTCATGAGAGCATATACTACAGGCTAGAGTAGGTGGACCAGCATTTGCTTTCTGGAAGAAGAGGCATCTGAGCTTGTTTCAGGGTCAATAGCTAGCTACTGAGGAAGGAAGGAAGGAAAGGATGTTCCATGTAAAGGCACCCAATGCAAAAGGATCGAGAGCACCTGGTCTTTCTGGGATATGCAAGTAATCAAGCATGGCTGAAGCAGTGTGGGTATAGTATTCAGGGAGAGATGGCAGTGATACAACAGTGAGATAAGTGAGGTTTGCAAACATGAAAATCCTTGTTCCCTAAGGGCAGTGAGGAAGGACAGGGTCAGAGTTGTGTTTAGTGAGGCCACTTTGGCAGTGATATAGATAATGGAGGAGAGAATTGAGACGTGAAACTGGAGGCAGCAGCTCAATTTGGAAACATAAAGAAATCCAGATGAGAAGAAAATCCAGATTCAATTATGTCAGGGTCGAGCTCATGCATACAAGATAAGGCAAGACCTGTCTCATGACATCCTCCCAGGGGAGATAGGAAGGCCTATTTGATATATGCAGAGTCATCAGGACACCAGGGCAGAGCTTTTTCCCTACAGGCAATGGTAGTGGGTTTGGAAAGGAAGAAGTAAAGAATTAAGGAGGTATTAGGAATCCAACTTACAAGGGATGTAAAGGACCTCTTCAAGGAGAACTACAAACCACTGCTCAATGAAATAAAAGAGGACACAAACAAATGGAAGAACATGCCATGCTCATGGATAGGAAGAATCAATATCATGAAAATGGCCATACTACCCAAGGTAATTTATCGATTCAATGCCATCCCCATCAAGCTACCAATGACTTTCTTCACAGAATTGGAAAAAAACTACTTTAAAGTTCATGTGGAAGCAAAAGAGAGCCCGCATTACCAAGACAATCCTAAGCAAAGAGAACAAAGCTGGAGGCATTATGCTACCTGACTTCAAACTATACTACAAGGCTACAGTAACCAAAACAGCATGGTACTGGTATCAAAACAGAGAGATAGACCAATGGAACAAAACAGAGGCCTCAGAAATAACACGACACATCCACAACTATCTGATCTTTGACAAACCTGACAAAAACAAGAAATGGGGAAAGGATTCCCTATTTAATAAATGGTGCTGGGAAAACTGGCTAGCCATATGTAGAAAGCTGAAACTGGATCCCTTCCTTACACACCTTATACAAAAATCAATTCAAGATGGATTAAAGACTTAAATGTTAGACCTAAAACCATAAAAACCCTAGGAGAAAACCTAGGCAATACCATTCAGGACATAGGCATGGGCAAGGACTTCATGTCTAAAACACCAAAAGCAATGGCAATAAAAGTCAAAATAGACAAATGGGATCTAATTAAACTAAAGAGCTACTGCACAGCAAAAGAAACTACCATCAGTGTGAACAGGCAACCTACAGAATGGGAGAAAATTTTTGCAATCTACCCATCTGACAAAGAGCTAATATCCAGAATCTACACAGAACTTAAACAAATTTACAAGAAAAAAACAAACAACCCCATCAAAAAGTGGGCATAGGATATGAAGAGACATTTCTCAAAAGAAGACATTTATGCAGCCAACAGACACATGAAAAAATGCTCATCATCACTGGTCACCAGAGAAATGCAAATCAAAACCACAATGAGATACCATCTCACACCAGTTAGAATGGCGATCATTAAAATATCAGGAAACAACAGATGCTGGAGAGGATGTGGAGAAATAGGAACGCTTTACACTGTTGGCGGGAGTGTAAGCTAGTTCAACCATTGTGGAAGACAGTGTGGCGACTCCTCAAGGATCTAGAACTAGAAGTACCATTTGACTTAGCGATCCCATTAGTGGGTATATACTCAAAGGATTATAAACCATGCTACTATAAAGACACATGCACATGTATGTTTATTGCGGCACTCTTCACAATAGCAAAAACTTGGAACCAACCCAAATGTCCATCAATTAAGAAAATGTGGCACATATACAACATGGAATACTATGCAGCCATAAAAAAGGATGAGTTCACATCCTTTGCAGGGATGAAGCTGGAAACCATTATTCTGAGCAAACTACCACAAGGACAAAAAACCAAACACCACATGTTCTCACTCATAGGTGGGAAGTGAACAATGAGAACACTTGGACACAGGGTGGGGAACATCACACATGGGGGCCTGTCATGGGGTGGGAAGCAGGGGAGGGATAGCATTAGGAGAAATACCTAATGTAGATGATGAGTTAATGGGTGCAGCAAACCAACATGGCACATATATACCTATGTAATAAACCTGCATGTTCTGCACATGTACCCTAGAACTTAAAGTGTAATAAAAAAAAGAAACAATGTATGCTAAAGCAGAGGACTTAGTAAGTGCTCAAAATCACTATTAAATAATTAACCAAGGATTTAAAAAAAGATTTGAGGAGGTATTAAACAATAGAATAAACAGGTTGGTGGCTAGATGGAGAAGTCAAAAATAATACCCAGGTTTCTGTCTGGAGCAACTGAGTAGATGATGAAATTTCATACAGATAGGTTATATGCTACAGAACAAGATCAGTTTACAGGTGAGGGGGCAAGGGATAGTAAGGTGATAGGACTTAGGGTTCATCATGTCTCCTTGAAGTGTAATCTTGGGAAATCCAAAGAGCAGTGACAGTAGGCCATTGGATATATGATGTAGAAGCTCCTTAAAGGGATCTGGCATGGAACTATAGGGAGTTCTGGGATGCAGGTAGTAGCTAAAGCCACAGATAAACTGAGATCAAATAAAGGAGTGAAGAAGATGAGAGGAGGGCATTTAGACTATCAAAAATATGGTTTTTAAGAACAAATGTCCTCAAATAATAAGAACCATAGAAATAGAAGCACTAGAGGCTAACATCTTAGAGAAATGCACCCCTTTTCTTCGTAGCTGAATTGACTTTAAATTGTTTGGAAAGACTAGGTTTATAAAAGAAAATTGGTCACTATGGAAACAGACTATTCAATATCAAACAGGCAGTTTGACCACAAAAGTGGTAATTACTTTAGTTTTTTTCCTTAATTATATGTTTTCATGGTTTTCAATAATCATATATTCTTTCGGTCAGAAATTTGAAGTCAGTTAATGATGTGGTGAGCCAAAGCAAAAATACTAGTCTATAGCTATTTCTCCCAGGTTGCTTACCATCAGAGCACCCCAGACCTAGATGTTTCCTGACTTTGATACTCTGCATTTTATCACAGTATACAACTTATCTAATTTATATAGCCAATCTAAATCTAAATGAACAGAGTCACAAGAAATGTGTCTCCATCTTTTCCTTCATGGCCAATCCCCTTAATTAAGAATGTATGGACTTCATATTACCTACCAATTTTTACTCTAGGCTGCTATTAAAATCTAAAGCTATACCAGAAAAAAATAAATCAAATTTTAAGAAATATGTCATCAAAATCCTAAACAAAATTCATGTAAGTTCCTGCAATCTAAGTCTCTTGTCTGGTACATTATTCTACATTTTTTAACTCAGAATACATTCATATTTAAATAGTAGTCACTTCACTAACCTTATCCAAAAAAGCTTGTATTGCTGCTTCCTGATTTGCCATATAAGCAATGTATCTATGTCTCCCAATGGAAGCAATTATCTGAGTCTCTTTTTCCAGAAGTTCACACAGAGCAGCTTTCCTTTCAGCTCCAGTAAAAGATTGGTTAATACGTGTAAGTTCTTCTTGCCGCCAGACTAGAGGAATAACACAATAGACTCTTGAGTTTTTAAAAATCCCATTTTGAAAGATCACATCCTGATGAGGAGTATTTTATTTTTACATCAATTTAAACAAAAGTATACACAGATAGAATCATTTCTATTGTACACCTGACGCATGAAAAAAGTGACGAAAGGGAAGCAGAGAGACTTAATAAAAGTAGAGTCAAAGAAACAGAAGCCAAAGGGAAACAGTACAGATGATGTCAAATTATAACTCCAAGTGAGCATTCATACTGCCTAGCATTGACAAAAATATGACTTGCACTTTGTGGCAGCCATGAGCGTGCACTGTTCACATCTCCCTTCAAGAGAGTACTTGTCACAACGGGTAAAGGTAATTGACAGTTCCAACTACAGCATTTCAGATCTGCTGCCTTGTTGAAGCTGAGGTCACACTCTGCCTACAAAGCTCTCATCAATGACCAAGCACCATGTGGGAGTCAGAGCCTGACTATATGTGCCCAACAGTGGACTTTTTTGTAGTCAATCATATCAGAGTCAATTGTTGGGCTGGCTTAGCCTTCCTTAGAGCGAAGACTTTCCATACCCCATCTTCTTTCCTTCCCTCTCTCAACTGATGAGGTGTCAAATCTCATCTCAAACTGAAGATTTCCTTTTCCTTCCTCTGCTCCCTCTCCCCTTTATCTTTCACTTCCAATTACATCCTGGTGTCTGCTTCCCCAAGGACCCAAATTGATATAGTTTTATGTAGAATTGTTGATTTCAGTCATTTCCTTCATTCACTTAGGTGCCATTTTCCATTTATTTACAAAACTCTAAATTATAGTCACAAATGTTATAAAGTAATTGCATTTACTGTTTATTCAAACTAATGCATTATGTTATAATAATATTTATGATATTTTAAAGCCCTGGTTACTATCAATAAAAAATGTGCTGCGCAAACTTAAATAAATCAAAATTTCCAAGCTCAGATAGATACATGCATTTTACCAAGTTTTCCATTTAATTTTTACATATACTAAATTTGGAAAAGAAAACTCTTTTGCATCCCACATTTCAAAAATGTCAACCTTATTTACATTAACAAAAGAATAGGGTTGGAAATAACTTGAGAAATTAAATTGTTCAACCCCACCTTTAAGAAAGTATCCTTCTCTTAGCAGCTTGAACAGGTTTAATTTGCCCGC
The DNA here is from genome assembly GCF_028858775.2 of Pan troglodytes. Lineage (NCBI taxonomy): Eukaryota > Metazoa > Chordata > Mammalia > Primates > Hominidae > Pan > Pan troglodytes. The sequence continues at coordinate 138,888,214 of NC_072404.2, forward strand.
CCTGGTTCTAATACTAGCCTGTGAGGCAACATGGCGTCAGTTTGTTTCTTGTGCCACATGGTATTCCTTTAGGTATGTGAAGGGAGCCATCACCCCCCACTTATGTTTTATCTTCTCTAGACATAAATATTTCTATTTCTTCAATTGTGCATCATTTGACTCATTTTCTGTCCATGTAAGTCAAGCTCCTCTGATTTATCATAGTACCTCTTAAGATATGGCATACCAAATTTCTGTCAAGATAGAAGCTTCTATACAAACTGCTACCTCCCCTCTCCTATGTCACTGCTAAAACGATAAAAGAAATATGAAAGATGGGAGAAATGAGAGAGACCTGAATCAGTACTAAAAATCTGAAAGGAGTTTATCCCTATGTAAGAAACCCTGGGGAATTTCTAAAAGATATAGTGCAGATACTACCAAATAAATGAAAAACTGTCAAAAAGGCACACAAATGTTAACCAAACTTCTGCTTCTCATCTCAGAAAGTGAACATCATAGCAGAAGATGGGAAACCCCAACTTAAGCAACTTGGAGCTAGAGAAAAGGGTAGCCTATCAAGCTATTTGATAGTTTACCATGCTTTAAGAAAGTCTTTGAAAAACTTTCAGAAGAATGCCTAACATTTCAAATCACTGCAGAAGATAGTAACAACTATGAGTTTATGCAAAAAAAGAAAAAATATTTTAAATAGTGCAGAAAGCAAGATGAGAAAAGCAAAACAAAGCGTAACAGTTATGTTTAAAATATGAAATGATTATACAGGTATTTTTCTGTTGAAAATAAGATAATTTTGTAGAATTCTAGTGACATGATGTTTTCAGATGGCACACTTGAAAAAAAGTGACACGAAAGGTGAAATTTAAAAGGTTAGCAGATATGAACAAAAAAGAAAGCAGAAATAGCAATATTAAAACATAAAACTGGGGGGAGAACCTCAAAACTCAGGTCTTTTAGGTACAAGGTGATTTTATGATGAAAGGTCTGACTGTCATGAATGTTTATATAGGAAATCATATACCATCAAATATGTTTTTAAAAAATTCTATCAATTATAAACACAATGTTGGAGAGTATGTTTTATATTATTTAAAAAATAGATAAAATAAAAATGCATTAATCTATGACAGAGCCAAGTAAAAAAAATTAAAAGCATATTTGAACAATGATTTTTAAAAAATTAAATTGTCATACATCAAGCTCTGAACACCAAAAGCTGAAAATGTAACCTCATTTTCCAAGTTCAATAAACCATTTATATAGACATATCATATTGTAGTAGAAACCAGAAATGTTACAAACTACATTTTTACCACAGAACAATTAAACTAGAACTAATAACAAAAGTTTATATAGAAATATTCCAATTGCTTGTTAATTGAAGAAATATCATCAAAAATAAGAATTTAATCAAAGAAAAGTAAAAAGTATAACAATATTAAGAAAAAAACACTACATGTGAAAATGCGTAGGATGCAACCAAAATTTCAGCAAGGGAAACTTGGGGAAATTTGGCATAAATAATCCTCAAATGTCAGTCATGTACCTGTCAAAAGTAGGAGGGATTTATAAAAAACTGTAATGTTTGTAATAATCAACCACAAGTCTTCTCTGAAAGAGCATGTCTTCTGGGTACTTTGCCCATTCTTCATGACTAAAGATTACTGAGAACAGTTTTGGTCATTACTCTCATACCTTGGAATATACATCTAGACTGGCAACCCAAACTCACTTAAGCCATGTTTGTGCTATGCTCTCCATAGACATGAAAGCAAAACAGGTTGAAACTGCAGCCCACTGCTCATTATTCTGAACAAATATTCCCAAAGTCACTTTACTCATCAGCATGTATCATAAGTTTCAGTTCATTCCAGGTTTTTTTGGATTTTCTGAACTATTCCTAAAAATACTTAGTGCCACATTTTATAGTTCTCCTTATTTATTGTGCCTCTCACATGTGGTTTTCAATTCGCAGAATAAATTCTGTCCTTGCACTTCCACAAGCAGGATACTCGTGGATTCCTCCCCATAGACAGTAGGCTTCTCTTCCATCCACAGAGGTTTACATAGCTTTAGCTTTATTCAACATACTCTCCCACTTCTCACAAACCATGTCATCCTTTCATTACACACAGTCCTTTTCAGTGTGGACTTATCAGCTGGTTTACCACTGGAGGGCTACATTTACTTAATAAACCATCTAAATCTTTCAGATGGAGATTATTATTAGATTATGAGAATAATGAAGCTTTACAGTCTCATGAACTACATCCTGGCCATAGAATCAAACCAATTTTTTCTCTGAATTCTAAGAAGCGTATTTCTCTGATATGGTTATTATAATTGCCCAAATCCTATCACTTCATTCCCAATTCAAAACACTCAATAATTTTTGAGCAATTATTATGTGAAAGGACACTGGTTCTATGGTTCATAAAAAAGCAAGAATAACATAATTCCTTCTTAGAGGAACTAATATGTTTCCCTGCCTCTCCTTGGCTGGACATACTATAAAATCCTTCCACAGGAACAGAATTTCTACTTCTCTTTTCATTTATCTTCACCTAAAAGCCCAACATTTTCACTATTAGGCTTAAAGACTTCCTTTGAGTAGATCTATTCTTGGCAGATTACTTACCCTTGGTCTTCCATTATATACAATTCAATCAAGTAAAATATACTCTTGCATTGTTATATTCCAGACATGATTACTTTCTCACTAAGTTTTAGGAATAATTCATATAATTGGAAACTATATTAGCCTTCTTCTAATAAAAATTTCAGGTTTACTTTAAAATCAGTCTCTATGCATTAGAAGATAAATATCTGAGGCCATAAGTATTGTATCTGGCCACTGCCTTTCATAATATCTAGTTTTATAGTTTTATCAGAGTATTTCTTTCTCTTCTCAAATTTCAATTTCAATTTGAATTCATCTTGGTCAGGTCTAACGCTTGCCAGTCATGTTCTTTAAAAGAATCCACTCTGTCCTTTATCAGGAATACATCATTCAGAAACTGTACAGCATGGTCTGTCCAGCAAGAAGATTTATAAATTTAAAAGCTAAATTATGTTTAGCAAAAAGATTGTAAATTTAAGAGCTAAATTATGTTATGAAAGTCTAAGAAATCTATGATTGATGAGTTTGTTATTTAAGAGCTGATAACTTTACCAACCAAAAGAACTTTAAGAACTATGATAAAATCTATATACCAAAAAGCAGTTTATGAATGAAGAGAAACATTGCTGGCTTGCAGAAATAACTGAGACAATTTATCCGATACGATCATATCAGATAGTCTGATAACTGAGACTATTTATCTGATACAATTATATCAGATTATATGGATGTACTGCAAAAGTGAATAAAAATGGAATGATATTAGCAATCCTATTTTATTTCCCAGTTTTACAATAGAAACCTTTAGAATCAATAATAAATTTGGGTAGAGCACTAAGTTATTATTTTAGCTATTCTCAAAAAAAATCAAAGAATAATATACTACTGTTCTAGATAAATATTTAAGTCTTGGATGAATCTGGAGATACATAAGTGTGTATTCAAGTACACATACTCATATCCATTCAGATCCTCCATTTTCGTTAGATTATCAGTAGGGCTTTTAAAAAGGAAACAACCCAACCAAGCTGACGAGAAATGAAAATAAAAGACCTTAATTCCAGTAAAATTCTCTATTAGATGAATAACTTCCCTGTAAATCTATAGTAAGGGATGAAATATGTCAGTAAAAAGCACTATTTCCCAACTAGTAACAAAGAATAGAAAAACAGAAGACACAGGAACAGCTAAACAAAACTGATTTTATATCTAATCTGATGGTTTCCAGAACTATACAGAAGAGACACTGGGTGAGGACAAGAGAGAGTCTGACTCCTTTCCTAAAATACATGTTCTCTAAAGGATGATAATAAAAAAATTGAGATGCTATATTACTTTACTAGGGCTTCCATAACAAAGTACCATTGGTTGGGTGGTTTAAACAACAGAACTTTATTTCGTCAAAATTCTGGAGGCTAAAGGTCCAAGACTAATATGTCAACAGGCTTGGTTTCTTCTGAGGGCTTCTCAGCTTGGCTTACAGTTAGTTATCTTCTGGTATCTTCATATGATTTTCCCTCTACATATGCCTGTGTCCTAATCTCCTCTTCTTATAAGTACACCAGTTATACTGGATTAAGGCCAACCTGTATGACCTCATTTTTTCTTAATTATCTCTTTAAAAGCCCTCTCCAAGTACAGTCACATTCTGAGGTAATGAGGGTTAGGATTTCAACATATGGATTTGGGGGGAACATAAGTCAGCCCATTACAGATATCGATAACCACAAATATTTTTAAGCAAAAGATATTAAAGGAATTGGTTCATTTGAAAAAATTGATTTACTTTGTCTTCTCATCTTCCTAGACAGACCACCTGATTTCCAGGGTTTGAAGTTCAACCATAAAATGAAAGGAGAATAGGACTAGCATCTAAAGCCCATATTCATTTTAAATTTCTGAAACCTGACCTTGTAATTTCCAAGCAAGAAATAGCAGAACATACAATATTTTGTCTACCATTGGCAGTTTTGATGCATCTGCATGTTAAAATTCTCATCACAGACTAGAAGTCTAACTGGAGAGAACCAAGCAAGATTCCAACTAACAGCCTCTCTTGAACAGTTAAGACAGTGGTGTGTACAGAGAAACGTAGTCAAAAAGTAGAGACTCAAGCCCAATCTGTGCTGTCAAGAGAGGTTTCTGGAAGATCATTACTCCAATGCTGAGTCTGAGATAAGAGTCATTCAGGCAATGAAAGGTAGAAGGATATTCCAGATGACAAACACGGCATGAGTGATAAAGTCAGGGAGCCACACAAACAGCTGGAAGTCAGGACTCTTGAGAGATTCAGCTGGAGAGGTATAAGGAGTCCATCTCCCGGACATGATTGTGTAGGTGAAGAAACCACGAAAGGGTTTTACGTTAGATTGATATTTTTGATAAATCACTCTGGCCACAGTATGGACCACCAATTACTTGAAACTGGAAGAAAGGAAAAATTCAGATTTTTCAGTCAGATAAGTCTGACTCTTATCTCAGACTCAGCATTGGAGTAATGATCTTCCAGAAACCTCTCTTGACAGCACAGATTGGGCTTGAGTCTCTACTTTTTGACTACGTTTCTCTGTACACACCACTGTCTTAACTGTTCAAGAGAGGCTTTTAGTTGGAATCTTGCTTGGTTCTCTCCAGTTAGACTTCTAGTCTGTGATGAGAATTTTAACATGCAGATGCATCAAAACTGCCAATGGTAGACAAAATCTTGTACGTTCTGCTATTTCTTGCTTGGAAATTACAAGGTCAGGTTTCAGAAATTTAAAATGAATATGGGCTTTAGATGCTAGTCCTATTCAGACTAGCCGTGAACATACAGAAATATGTACCCAACAGTGATAATAATGCTTTCCAACACAGTGACATGCACTGAATCCCTGATCTGACAGGTTATTTTCAGAAAGACTTCTCAGCCAAATAAAAAATCCTACACACCCTTTGAAGCCTTCCCTAACAACTTCTCAACACCCTGGCACAGAAGTCATCTACCTAACTCTGCTGAGTGTTTAGCACTTTACTTATTTTTCTATTAAAGCAATTATCCCTTCTACCTTGTACAATGACCACTGTGAATGTGACTTAGCCTTGCTACCAAGTAGCTGGTTTGTAGCATAATTAATTGGTACGTAGTAATTGTCCTTAGTAAATATTTATTAAATAGGGAAAATAATGATAAAGGTAACTTCAAGTCTAAAGAGATTCGGTAAAAATAAACATGAATCCTTTTTATAATTAACACTATCATATTGAGTACTTAGGAAATATGAGACAGAATCTTGACTGTTTTACAGATTTCATTTAATTTGCCCTTTACTCTCCTAGGACTACACTATACTCTTGAGGAGGTAGAAAGTCAAGAATAATGAAGGCACATGCTCTATCAGGACTCCTGGGCTTTGGAGTAGTCCTTAGGATATTTCAAAGGACCTTAGTTGTGTGCAGGTAATAAGCTTATATATAATTTATTGTATTCAGCCTGATAAGTGTTATTAGAACATTGGTAAATTGAGAAAAAGTTCTGCAGCATCACCTTGCCCAAGGATGAGTGATATGGTTTGGCTGTGTCCTCACCCAAATCTCATGCTGAATTGTAATCCCCAAAATTGGGGGAGGGACTTCATGGGAGGTGACTGGATCATGAGGGTGAATTTCCCCCTTGCTATTCTCAAGATAGTGAGTTCTCATGAGATCTGGTTGTTTAAAAGTGTGTAGCACCTCCTTCTTCACTCTCTCTCTCTCCTCCACCATATGAAGTTGGTGTTTGATTCCCCTTCACCTTCTGCCACGAAGTTTCCTGAGGCCTCCCCAGCCATGGTTCCTGTACAGCCTGTGGAACTATGAGTCAATTTAATCTCTTTTCTTTATAAATTACCCAGTATCAGATAGTTATTTATAGCAGTGTGAGAACTGGTTAAAACAATGAGGAAAATACTATATGGTCAATTTCAAAGACTCATGGCATAAGTCCTATTTTGGTATAACAGAGAACCCTGGTAAGAACTCACACTCCTTAGAATAGGACAATTGGAACTCTGTGAAGTGATGTGCAGGTATTCATTTACAGCTAAACCCACCATTAATCAAGACATTATTAGAGTATGCCTGTGATGACATTTTGTCTTAAATCATATGTAGTAACTAATAGTTCCTGTTCTTAATAGAGGATATTATCACACCAGAGAATTTTTCAAACCTAGCAAAAGTGTAAACTATGCTTGTGTTTAATCTTTTTTAAAACACAATTTCCATGTCCTCTATTCACCAATAGAGCAAGTAAAGTAAATCATTAAGAGCAGAAATGCCAATATGGCTACAACTTACAAACTTGCCGAACTTCAGTAGAATATTAGCTAACAAGGCACTTTTGGCTGTCACATGTATACACACTTCCATATGTGTATACTGCTTTCATAGTAAAAGCTCTCACTATAGAAGTTACCCATGGGTGAGAGTATTTTAATATTTTTGTCATATAGGATTCATCCAAAGGCCTTTTTAGGTGATTTCCTTTCAGAGTAGTTTGAAATAAGTTAAAACCAATTACCAGCAGTAACTATATCATTAAACAGTAGAACATAAACTTTTATTAATAGTCTGAAAAAATTTTCTATTATTAAACACGTGGACAGCATAACAAACAATTTTCTAAAAGAAAAGCTGAGCTCAGTGGCTCATGTCTGTAATCCCAGCACTTTGGGAGGCCGAGGCGGGCGGATCACGAGGTCAGGAGATCGAGACCACGGTGAAACCCCGTCTCTACTAAAAATACAAAAAAAAAAAAAATTATCCAGGCGCGGTGGCCGGCGCCTGTAGTCCCAGCTACTTGGGAGGCTGAGGCAGGAGAATGGTGTGAACCCAGGAGGCGGAGCTTCCAATGAGCCAAGATCACACCACTCCACTCCAGCCTGGGTGACAGAGCAAGACTCTGTCTCAAAAAAAAGAAAAAAAAAAAAAAAAAGAAAAGCTGAGCTCACAAGAAAGTACAGTAAACCCCTGCAGGTCAAAAAGCAAAATCAGGAAGGTAGAATCCGTGGTGGGAAGTAGGTACTGACAGCTTCAAGAGCCCTGAGCACATTTGCTAGCAGCTGCTTCCAAAGGCAAAGGGCCTAAAGGCCATGGAAGAAGTGAACAGATGAAAAGGTCTTGAAACTTAGAAACGTAAGAAAATGTGACTGAGTCCCTACTCCCATCTTCCACCCTACATACACACAGAATCAGGAAACTCAAAAAGTCTACCTTCAGTACACACAAAAAATACCCATAGGCCAAGAAAGAGCAATCAGTATGAGGCCTGTTTGGGGAAAATTGCCTTACCCCAAGCCTTGCAAGAATCCCAAACAAATAAGAAAAATATTACAGCTCATATAAGTTTGCAATGCAATGTTTAAAAATACTGAAGAGAGTTCATATATCCACCAGAAAACATATATAAGAAATATTAATCACAATTTTATTCATAAAAGTCAAAAATGTTGAAGTAACATTTAGCAACTGGAAAATGAATAAATTGTGGTTATATTTATACAATGGAATCCTATGTGGCAATTTAAAAGAACTAGCCCTATAAGCAACAAAATGGATGAATCTCAGATATAACCTTGAGGCAAAGAAGCCAGAAATAAAATATACTACAAAATGTATGAAATGAAGCTCAATAACAGGCACAATTTATCTATGGTGATAGAAGTCAGACTAGTGGTTACCTTGCAGGAGTGGAAGTGGGATGCGGACCTATGTATAACATGAGAAAACATTCTGGGGCATAAATATATCCTACCTTTTAGTAAGGGTAGTTGCTATATATATGTCTGCATATGTAAAAAGTCATAAAGCTGTACACTTAAGCCTTGGCATAAATCCTATTTTGATATAACAGAGAACCATGGTAAGAACTCATACTCCCTGGAATAGAATAATTGGAACTCTGTGAAGTGATGTGCAGGTTTTCCTTTACAGCTAAAGTCATTTACAATATGTAATATAGAGTAGGATATTACTCTCATATTTTTTAAATATGAAGAAAGATACTACATGAGTAAAAATCAGCAGGAATGTAGACTTCTCAAGAAATTCAGATAACAAAGTTATTTTATTTAAAACTATAAAATATATACTAAAATGGAAAAAATATTTAAAATATAATAAACTTCAAATGCATTTGAAAAATGCCAAATAAAACTTCCACATATTATGTTGATATTTTTTCATTTAAAACTTAGGAAATAGGTTAAACAGGAGTTTAGAGAAGCTCTGAAAGAAAATTAGTATGCAAAAAGATACATATGAAGCAACTGTCCCAAAAGCAGCAAAAAAAAACCTAAGAGATAAAAGTATAAAATGAAAAACAGTGTTAAAGATGTCAACATATGTCTGCTAGGATTTTCAAGATGAGAAACTAGAGAGAATGGAGAAAAGTTAATATCAGAGATAGTGGCTAAGAATTATCCAGAATTTATAAAAATCACATATTCTCAAGCACATAATGCAACAAAATTCCAAGGAGGATAAAAATAAATGAAGGGAAATTTAAATTCATAATAGTAAACAGATAAGTATAAAAAAGAAATAAATCTTTAAAAATAATAAGAGGAGCAAATATAAAACAAACAGTGAAAGATGACAAATTTATATCCAACCATATTAATAATCACATTAAATGTAAATAGTCTAAACATCCAAATTAAAAGGAAGAGATCATCTAATTGGATTTTTAAAATAAGATCCAGTTATATGTTGCCTACAAAAAACACATTTTGAATATAAAGACACAAAGAAGTTAAAAATTACAAAATAGAAAAAGATAAACTAACAGTGATCAAAAGGAAAATGGAAAGGACATATCAATATCAGGCAAAGTAGATTTAACAGCAAAAAATATCATAAGGAATAAGGAAGGTCATTTAAATAAAGGACTCAATTCATCAACAAGACATAGTAATGCTAAATGTTTTTACATCTAATAAGAAAGTTTCACAATACATGAAGCAAAATCTGATAAAATTGAAAAGACAAATAGGAAAATTCACAATTACAGTCTGAGATTTCAATACCCCCTCACAATAATTGATATACAAATAAATGGGAAATTTATAAAAATAAAGAAAATTTAAACAACATTATCAACTAACTTGATCTAATGGCCATTTATTGATCACTACACCCAACCATAATAGAATGTAAATTCTTCCTACATGCACACAGAATATTCTCCAATGTAATTTGTATTCTAGTTGTTAAAATAAGTCTCAATAAATTTAAAAGAACTCAAATTGGCCGGGTGCATTGGCTCACGCCTGTAATCTCAGCACTTTGGAAGGCAGAGGTGGGCAGATCACCTGAGGTCAGGAGTTCATGAGCAGCCTGACCAACATGGAGAAACGCCATCTCTACTAAAAATACAAAATTAGCCTGGTGTGGTGGCAAGTGCCTGTAATCCCAGCTACTCAGGAGGCTGAGGCAGGAGAATCACTTGAACCCGGGAGTCAGAGGTTGTGGTGAGCCAAGATCATGCCATTGCACTCCAGCCTGGGCAACAAGAGCAAAACACCATCTTGGAAAAAAAAAAAAACCTCAAGCCTCAAATTATACAAAATTACATTCTCTCATTACAATAAAATTAGAAATCAATAACTGAAAGATATCTGAAAAATCCCCAACTATTTAGCAATTAAATAACCAACTTCTAAGTATCCCATGGGTCAAGAAATAATCAAAAGGATAATTAGAAAGTATTTTGAACCTGAAAGAAAATTTCAACTCAACATATCAAAATGTGAGGATGCAGCTGAAGCAGTACTTAAGGGAAAATTTACAGCACCAAACACCTATAATTAGGAAAGAAGAAAGGTCTCAAATCAAATGACCTCAGCTTCCACCACAGGACTAGAAGAGGAGTAAACTGAACCAAAGGTAAGCATAATGAAGGAAATAAATAACAATAGAAATTAACAAAGTGGAACAGAGAAAAAGAACTGGGAAAAATCAGGGGAAGAGTAATAAAACTGATAAATCCCTAGGCAGACTGATCAGGAAAAAAAGAAGGAAACACAAAATTACCAGTATCAGTAATTGAGGTAACATCACTATAGATCCTATAGGTATTAAAAGGATAACATGGAACATTATTAACATCTTTATGCCAATAAATCCAACAACTCAGAAAAAAATTACCAATTCCTTTAAAGACAATAACTATCAAAGCTTACTCAATGATAAATAAGTCACATGAATGCCCCTATATTTATTAAAGAATTGAATTTATAGTTTAAACCTTCCCACAAAGAAAATTCCAGACCTAGTTGATGTCACTGTTGAATTCCTAACATTTTATGAAGAGATCCTACTAATTCTACACGAACTGTTTTAGAAAATTGAAGAGCACAGAGGAGATTAGCATTATCCAAATACTAAAACCAGGCAGTAACATAACAAGGAAAAAAAGTCACAGATCAATATCCCTTAGGAATGTAGATGCAAAAATTCCAAAACAAAATTTTGGCAAATCAAGTTTGACAATATATAAAGACAAGGCATTAACAGGGCCTTTGGGGATGTGATTAGGTAATGAGGGTGGAACCCTCATGAATGGGATTATTGCCCTTATTAAATAGACCCAAGAAAGCTCTTCATCCTTTCCGCTATGTGAGATCACAGTGAGAAGGCACCATCTATGAACCAGGAAACAAACCATCCCCAGACACTGAGTCTGCTGGTGCCCTTGGAGTTCCCGGACTTGAGAACTCTAAAAAATAAATTTCTGTTATTTATGTCTATGGCATTTTGTTATAGTAGCCTGAATGGACTACGATCTTAACAAAGATACAAAGGCAATGCAATGGAGAAATGACAGTGTTTTCAACAAATGCTAAAGGAACGACTGGATGTTCAAAAGCAAAAAGTTTAAACATTCATCTCAACACATATCTCACATCTCATACAAAATTTATTTCAAACTGGATGTTATACCTAAATTCAAAATATAACACTATAAAACTTCCAGAGCACATAGGAGAAAAGCTGTGTGACCTTAAGTTTGGTGATGAGCTTTTAGATATAACACCAAAAGCATGATTCACACGAGAAGAAACTAATAGGACTTATTGAAATTAAAAACTTTTGCTCTAAGAAAGACACTGTTAAGAGAATGAAAAGACATGCCAAAGACTGAAAGAATGGAAACCTGCCTGAGCGGGGAAAGGGTAGATCCTCTGAACACACCCTCACCTCTCAGTTCCTTTCCTCACCACTAGCTGCTGTTTCTCTTCTGTACTCCTTTGGGAGATGAGTGAATGAGAAGGGGTAGTTCTTACTCACCCCACTCTCCAGGCCTCTCAGATGATTCAAACTCACCATCCTGAGGATCTTGAGCTGAACCGCAACTCCCCTGGCCCAAGACAGATGTATCTGCACTCTAGGTAGCCACTTAGGGATAATCTAGCTGTTCACTTCAAGCTTCTTTCTGACAAGATCCCTTCATTTCTATAGCTGGTCCTATTAAACAGGACCAAGAGCACCTCAAATTGCCCTGTTGCAGGCTCAATCTCTCTTATGTTCTCTACTGTATAGTCCCCTTTTGATAGAAAACAAAGATACATCTCTGTTTTAAAAATCCTGGGAGTGCTATAAATAATGCAGCAGCACTCTCCAATATCAAAGAAGTCTGAAAGCCCTCCTCTAGTTCTCTAGGTTTCCTTGTTTGGACTCAGACCCCAGTCTACCATCCTGGTCAAGGTTCAGGCAACAATCCTCGTTGTCCCCCAAACACAGGGAACATTTCCAAGCTCACCAGGAATACTCCCTTGAAGCTCCTTTCACTAGGCATTTGGTCAGAAAATAACACAACCTACCCACCCCAACCCCAAAGCATAGCAATGGCTCTCTCCAAAAAAAACCTACCTTACTAACCTCTTCAAATCTCTCCTAGCCCTTCTTATATGTTTTATCTTGCTAAGTGACCCATGAGCCAAGAAATAGGTCCTATTTTACTTGGTTTGTAAATTCTTTATGAGGGAGAGAGAGATTGACTCTCATTGACTCTGGTATCCTGATATCTCACCTATTGGAGCCTCAGTCAAAAATAAGGCAGGGTGATAGCACCCTCCAGAAGGGCTAAAATGAAAAAGACAGAAGCATCCAATGTTGGAGTGGATGACAGCAATTAAAACTCTGATACTCTTCCATAGGAGTTTAAAATGGTACAACCTCTAAAAAACCATCTGGCAGGATTTGCTAAAGCTGAATTACGTATATCCTATGAACCAGCAATTTCACTGCTAGGTTTACACCATGAGAGAAATGTGTGTGTGTGTGTGTGTGTGTGTGTGTGTGTGTGTGTGTGTGTGTGTGTGCATGTGAGTATATATACATATACACAAGTAGTACTACTACAAACATCTTTTGGTGAATATATATACATATACACATATTTGCCAAAAAGTAGTTGGGGGGGCAGGGAGGAGGGGTGGGAAGGACCAAATCCACAGTAAAATGGATACATAAGTTATGGCACATCCATGCAATGGCATACAAAGGGCAACTACTCACAACAGCAAGGATCGGTCTCATGACATAATATTGAATTTTGAAAAACAAACAAAAAATTATATTCTGCATAATTCTGCCTATATAAAATTTTTAAATAGACAAAACAACCCCAATTATTCTATTTAGAATATGGGATTCTTAGCACCTTTTTTTCCAAGTAATGGCCCTAGTGACAATTCAGAACGATAAAAGAGATCACCCTCAACATACTGCTATAAAAAGACATGAAAATCAAATATTATTGCCTGGAGATAGCCTCATCTTTGACATATTACCTTATACAGCTAAGTTTATTTTCTTAAATTGATATCATTTTGCTTTTATTACTGAAGAACAGACTACCTCGAGGAAAAGTTAAGTTTCATATTATGAATTATAGCTCAAAGTATACAATTATCATTACGAGCCACAAGAGGGCAGCAGCTCCAAGGAATGGAGTTATGAATATGAAATGAAGAAAATTACAGAAGAGCAATATAAATTATTGAGCTTGTAAACCACAGATTTTTTAACAGAACTTAAAAATTATTATTCCAAGGCTTTTAATCTGGAATTTTAGGACTAGAAAAACCCGAAAGATGTCTCTTTTATATAAGAAACTTCATGTATTTCATTTTCCTCCATATATAAATCATATGTGGACTTATATAAAATATATCTGTTCTACTTTAGTATGAAAATTCTGTATAAAATCATTTGCCATAGAACAATAGCTCACATATGTATAGGTCCTTGTACTTTTTAAAATACTTTCATAAATGTAATATTTTATACTTTTTACTCTATTAAGCCCTCTGAAGTAGACAGGCCAAAAATTATTAATTCCTTTTGATAGATGAAGAAATTGAGGTTTAGGAGAAGTGAGAAACTTGTCCTAATTAACACCACTAATAAGTAGAACAGGCAGAAGCTCATTCAACATATTTTCTATTTTGCACAGTTGTCTGTTAACCACACAAAGATAACAATGGTATCCTTTAGTCACATATGAATTTAGAATATTATTTTAACAGAGCTCTGCTCTAACAGAATGTTAGTTTTAAACTTGTCAATAAGACTTTTCATAGATACCTGGCTAACGATGTTCTCTATTGAAGTACTGACACTTAATAATCTTTGTTATCATCTGATAGAAAAAATGGAAGTAGAAGTGAAGTTTAAAGTAAAATAAGCAGTATTTCCAGAGGACAATGATTAGGATAAAATGGAAAACAGACACACAATTCTAGGGAGCAGGCTTAACAGTTACCTCAAATACTACCATAGTAGTTGTAAATATTTACCATAAGCTATAAATATTCCTAAAGCCACTCAATTTTTACGTTACCAGGAAAATGAATTTATTAATATTGTTTATTAGCCCTAATGTTTAATTATATTATTTTTGGTAAATAGCACATTATCTTATAGCTATAAAAACAGACTCAATATCTGATGCTTAAAAATGTATCCAATTAGAAAGGAAACTGCAACTTGAGGAACAGAACATATAACATCCACAAAAAAAATAGTATGTAATGAAACAAACGAATGGAAGAAAATTTGCTTAGTGTTATAAATAATCAGAGAGAGATCAAAAACTTATTTCCTTGGACTAAAATATCCCATTCAACTACAAAAGCCAATTGAGGCTATTTCTAGGTTTTAAATTTTTCTGTGTCTTCATAAGGGTCTAATTTCTCCACTCTCAGATATCTGGTGTATTAAATAACTCTTCTGCTCCAGTTATTTCCACCTTACCAGGTACTGCTGGCAAAGCAGAAGCTAGAGACAGTTGCATTAGTATAACCCTGGATTTCTTCCTTTCATTCATTCATTCATTCATTTTATGAACATTTGTTGGGCATATGAGCTAAGCACAGTAAAAGGCAGCTCATCAAAAAATAAATGAATTATTCCCTCATGGTAGAAATAAATGTTAAACAAAAGATGTATTATTACTAAAGAAATAACTGAGACTGAAAAAAAGATGTAGTATTACCAACTGTGGTGATAAAAATGAAAAGTTTCAGGTGCAATGAGGACCATAAGATGACAAAAGAATATCCAACTTATGTTGTCATTCACAAAAACCTTTAAGCAGGTGACATTTAACCTGAGATCCAAAGGTGGGCAATGGAGAAACACCTCCAAGAAGGGGAATCGTGTATCTACTGCCTGGGTAAAGAGTGCCTGGCTTGTTCAAATAACTGAAACTTTTAATTTATCCATGACTAGCACACACACTGTAGAAGAAATAAGGTATAAAAGTCAAGGTGTAGAGAATATACATTTATATAGTATTATTAATAAGGGGGAATTTTTAAAATATTGCCAAGCCCCTTCTCTAAAGAGCAAAATCAGACAGGATGCTGGATTGAGGGATTAAAGAACAGCTCAACTCTGAGTTCAAAATTCCCAAACCACAAGAAAACTAGATTACACAGTACTTTCTCTCTTTATCTCACATGAATGAGGATCAAATGAAATAATATACTAAAACTGCATAATTCACAAAGCAGTATGTACATTTTAATTGTTAATATAAAAGCATTTCTAATTTCATTTCAGCCTTAATTCTTATTCCAAATATAAAGTGGTATTCATCTTTCAAAATTCTCTACTGCAAATTTCCAAGACATCTCCCTAAAATAATAACACCTTCCTTTTGTCTGCAGTAAATCTGTTTTTCCTATTAATGAAAAATTTAAAAATATTTTTTGCAAAGCCTGTGTCAAACTTACATTCTAATGCATTATAAAGAAATTCAAAATCTTCATTTGTTTTAGGATTATGCCTCCGGTGATAGTCCAATTTTATCCATTCTTCTTTTTCTCTTATCTTCTTTAGTTCTTGCTGTGTTTCCCATTCCAATCTTAAGCTTTTCTGTCTTCTTAAATTCTCTACGAAGATTTTAGCATGCCATTGCCTGTAGTAAGTCTGTATCACTATCACCTATCGTTAAATTAAAAGGAAATAGAAAGTGCCTATCATCAACTTTTTGATCAGACAATAAAGGCAATGATGATTATTTCAATTCCAATTCCACAACAAAATAACTGAGTCTAGTCTTAGCTCCAAATACATATTTTCACAAACACTAACATAAAAAACATGTATAATGCATGTGACTGCTATTTGACTTTGATATCTCGCAAATATACCTTCACAGAAGGATGTTTGTACAATCCTTAACAGAATAGACTCTGGAGTAAAACTTAGTTTGAATCTTCCTTCTGCTACTCACTAGTTGTTTGATTGGATAAGTTACTTGCCATCTCTATGCTTTAGTACCCTCATGTGTAAAACAGTGATAATAAGAGTATACATATAAAGTGCTTAATCCAAGCCTGGTACATCATGAGTCCTCAATAAATACTATTATTGTTATAAATATTAATTATCTCCATCTTATCTTAAATGCCACTAGCTTAGGCTCATGTTTATAACAAAACTGTGTTTTCCTAAATACACATCAGGTAGGTATGTGTGGAAACCACCAAAGGCAGGTTAGATAAAATGGAGACTGAAGCAAATAAATATTTATTAACTTGTATGAAACATGAATATGTTTGAAAGTACACCATAGTACTAAACCCTCAAAAAGTTTATGATATAGCTGAGTTTATCATTTTTTTCTGAGAGTTTATAATTTTATTTATTAAACTCATAAATAAAAATAAAATGTGAAGAGGCCGGATCAAGACTGATGGTAGAGCTTATGCTGATGCATCCCTTACTCTCGTCCTAATGCCTAATAATTGTAGAAAAACTATGTAAAGCAGATATCGACAAAGATACTAGATCAAACTGAAGGGGTCCCCCAAAAGAATAGAAACTTTGAAGAATCCCTTCAACAAAAGAGGCCAGTAGAATTAATTGAAGAAAGAGTCTGTAACCTAATCATGCACTGGAGAAGCAAGTCAGAAAAAACAAGGGGCTCTAGGACTGCTCTAAGCCCAAAACTGATGGATGGTCTGAGCAGAGTGGCCACTAACCAGGTGACTTTAAAAACTGCAAAAGGGATAGGTTCCTCTAAAATAATTAGGCAAGGAGCAACAGAGATATTTGTCCCTAGGCAAGAGTGGTGAGTGTCCCAGAAGGTGACACCCAGGATGAAAAAAAAAAAGCCCCCTATCCAGAAAACTAGGTTTCTCCCATAATCAAGCTTTACATTTCCCCTAAAATCATGGAGTCAGACTGGGTGAACCAATATGCTATTGGCACACTGGACATTAAGAATCTCAAACACATCAGCGGCATCTAGAAAACTATTAGCAATGCAAATTTTCAGGCCCCACCCCAGAGCTATTGATCAGAAACTCCTGGGTAAGCACAGCATTCTATATATTCATGAGCCCTCCAGATGATGCTTATAGTAAAGTTTTAGAACTACTAGAGTAAATCAAAACAAAACAAAATACAAGAGCAGACTAGATATAGTTAATATTTTCACAGAGAAAGGAAAGGCTATCAGTATAAAATAATATAATGAACCAAGAAGAAAGACTGGCAAAAATTTTATTTTTGAAATTTAAAAAATTAATAGAATATGGATTAGCCTGAGTGCTACTAAACTTGTTCAACTTATTTAAAACACCAAAACACAGTTGTTTAAACAACACAGAAGTTTTTTCCCTTTCACAGGACAATCCAGGGATTAGCAAAGCAGTTTAGGGCTCGTAGGAAAGCTCTGTCATATTTAACAAATGGCTTCCTACTTATATGTCCCAGATGGCTGGTCCACTTACCATCTTCCAACCAGTAAATAGAGGGAAAAGGAACAAAGAGCATTTTAAGAATGATAACTGTAAGTGGCTCACATTGTCCCTCACATCTCGCTGTCCAGATCTTAGTTATATGGCCTCACTGATACACAAGGGAGGTGATGAAATGTGGTCATCAGTGGAACAGCCACATGCTCAGATAAAGCTTTACTACAATAGGAGAAGGGAAAAAATGGGTATTGACAGAGAACTAGTAGTTTCTTGTAAGCTGATCTGCAGAATGTGTAGAACATAAGAAGTAATAAGTAGGTAAGAAAATTAGGTGAGAAAATCTTTTAGCATGCAGGACAAAGGCTCATAAAAATTTAAATGAATGAATGAAAAATAAGAGACATGAAAGATAAATCCCAGCATTCCAAAATGTTTCCTTTTTTTTTTTTTTTTCTTTTTAGGCGAAGTCTCACTGTCACCCAGGCTAGAGTGCAGTGGTGTGATCTCAGCTCACTGCAGCCTCCGCCTCCTGGGTTCAAGTGATTCTCATGCTTCCCCTCCTGAGCAGTTGGGACCACAGGCACGTGCCACTATGCCTGGCTAATTCTTGTATTTTTAGTAGAGACAGGGTTTCACCAAGTTGCCGAGCTTGGTCTCCAACTCCTGGCCTCGAGTGATCTGCCCACTTCAGCCTCCCAAAGTACTGGGATTACAAGCATGTGCCTCAGCATCTGGCCTCATTCCAAAATATTTCTGAGATAAGTTCCAGATAAAATAAGGAAAGTTGATTACAGAAACTCATAAAAACATAATAGAGGTATATTTCCCACAGCAAGACATGGACTCTCGGAAAGGGTACATCACCAAGTCTCAAGCATATTACAATAAGATTACCAAATACCAAGGATAAAGTGAAAATCCTGACAGCTTCTAGAAAGAGGAAACAAAGAAAGGAGGGGCAGAAAATGAAGAAAAGCCTAGTAAGGTTCTTGACTTATTCATGGAAACGATATATAGGCTGATTAGATATGCACTTGGTATAAAAAAATTAGTTATGTTAAAAAATGTGTATGAGTAACTGTCAGAGGCGTGTGAACCAGAGCAACTCCATCTTGAATAGCAGCTGGGTGAAATGCGGCTGAAACTTACTGGGCTGCATTCCCAGACAGCTAGGCATTGTAAGCCACAGGATAAGATAAGAGGTCAGTACAAGATACAAGTCATAAAGACCTTGCTAATAAAACAGGTTGCAGTAAAGAAGCCAGCTAAATCCCACCAAAACCAACATGGCGACAAGAGCGACCTCTGGTCATCCTCACTGCTACACTCCCACCAGTGCCAAGACAGTTTACAAATGCCATGGCAATATCAGGAAGTTACCCTATATGGTCTAAAAAGGGGAGGCATGAATAATCCACCCCTTGTTTAGCATATCATCAAGAAATAACCATAAAAATGGGCAACCAGCACCAGGCAACCCTCAGGTCTGCTCTGTCTGTGGAGTAGCCATTCTTTTGTTCCTTTACTTTCTTAATAAACTTGCTTTTACTTTATTCTATGGACTTGCCCTGAATTAGTTCTTGTGGGAGATCCAAGAACCCTCTCTTGGGGTCTGGATCGGGACCCCTTTTCTGTAATATAACCACTAGAAAAAACAAAATACTTATTTCTGAACTATGAAAGAACAAAAAAAGAAATATTTATTCAAACCAACAAAAAAAGGCTAAAAAAAGCATAAACAAATAAGAATAATTAGTAAATAAAACAAAATGAAATAGCAAGAATGAGTCCAAAAATATCAGTAGTCACGCAAAATATCATCTTTCTTGAAACAAGAAAGATTTAAAATAGTAAGCAGTGAACTCAAAACCTATTAAAAAAATAAAATAAACATGACCCAAGTAGAAAGGAATCAAGGTTAAAAGAACTTATTAAACGGAAATGTACTCCCTATACCGGCTTTTAATAAATTCCTCTGTTAACAGGTCACACCTCACTTCCACCTCCCACAGAACCTCCAATTCACCTTTCAAGACTCTATGGGGCAAATCTATTTGGTTCTTGATGCCATCCTCGTTGGCAGCATTTAGATTTTCACTTCCTCTGCTCTACTAAGTTAACACTTTTCCATCTGCTTTAAAACTTCAAAAAAAAAAACACAACTCACATTTACTCTTCTCATGTATTCTTTGTCCTTGTATATTTATACTTTTATTCTTTCAATATCATTTTTTGGAGTTTGGAAAATGACAGAAATTTCCATTTCCTTACTTAATATCCATTTTGCCCTACTTTCTCTTACTAAGATTGCAATCTCATTGAGGAGCAATGATATGCTACTTTAAAAATTCATTTATCACACACTTTTGCAGTAGGGATAGTCACATGACATAGTTCAAGCCAATGGGATGCAAGTAGAAGTCACTGGGTGGGGCTTTCCGGGGAAATTCTTGAAGGTGGCATTCATGGAACATGCTGCCTTGACTTTTCCCTTCTTCTCACATGGAATGCAGGCATGATGAAAGTTAGTCAACCATTTTATCTTCATACAGTAACAAGCTCATGATGAGCTTAATGGAGTAGAAAGATGAAAGGAGTTTATGATTCTGATGACATCATAGAGTCACCACCCATGCCCAGTATAGTAAGAAAGTAAAAATTAATTAAGACTGAGAAAGTAAAAAATTGTCAGGCTGGAATAACAGGCACTCATCAGGTCAGCTACAAAATTAACAAAAACAGTATTTCTCCCAAGGACACTCTACAACTATAAAATATTTCAACAATCCCCTTCTTTTAGTGACTGCTATCTTCTTACTCACTGAGAAACTTCGTTCTCTAAATTCAGAAACTATCAGAAACTTTCCTGTCTGAAATTAGATCAGTAAGAAACAAACATTCCACTCTTGCCTAGAGGTTGCACGTCACTTTGACAGAGAGAAGCAGCCTCAATTATACAACCAAGGTGCTGAACTTCAGAGAACTTCTAAGAAACATTTCCCATCTCTTTTAACTTCGTTTCCAAAGGAACGTGACCTTGGTCTACTTCACAGTCCAGACCTAATGTTGGCCCATTTATACACACCCTTGTTTTGCATTGAGACAATCAGAATACTGCTTCCCCTAAATCCCACTCAAACTTCACTCTTCCCTAAATTATATAATAACTCCATATATTCCTTTATTTGGTGAAATTTAGTTTGTACTGAAAAAGTAAAAAATTATCAGGCTGGAATAACTGGCACTGATAAAGCCTGCTATAAAGTTAACCCCATGGTTCCCCTGGTATACTGTCTCCTTCAGGGCAATTAAGTCAACAGACTTAACTTTTTTTCACTACAAGTTTGTCTCTAAAGGTCTTGGGCTGAATAGCCTAGCTCCAGATTTCTTGTCATTTGAAAAGCAAAATCTCTTAAAGTCACTGCTTTCAGGTCATTTTTACTCACAGTAAATTGATGGTAGGAGGTAGATCAAATAGGTTGAAAGTAAAAGAATGAAAAATGAGAGACCATGCAAAAAAATAAAACAGAGTTGGAGTGGCTATGTTAATATCAGAGAAAATCGACTACTGTCCTATTTGGTTTCAATTAGTCTCGAAAGTTCCCTTGGTGATTCTACTGTGACAAGATTTAAGGCCAAGGGACAGCAG
This sequence comes from Pan troglodytes, assembly GCF_028858775.2. Taxonomy (NCBI): domain Eukaryota; kingdom Metazoa; phylum Chordata; class Mammalia; order Primates; family Hominidae; genus Pan; species Pan troglodytes. Next base: position 138,909,719 of record NC_072404.2, read on the forward strand.
TGTTGAGAAGGCTAATAATGGCCAAAGGCAATACACAAAGAAGCTGGGTTTCCCTAAGAGAAAAGGAAGGATTAGGAGCATTTAGGATGCTGGTTCTTTACATGGGGGAATACTGGAGATAAAGACTGCTTTGTTAGCAGTGAAATATGACCCATACTCATGAGCATTCTTTCTCAAGCAAATGTGGCTTGGAGAAACAGACACACTCGGAACAATTGGCTTATATATCAAATTTTTAGTATTCATCCACAATAAAAGTTATCTCACCGCCTTTAGTCTTTGAGCATGGTATTCTGCTGCTGAAAAATACTTTCCTGGTGTTACCAGTTTATCAGTCATATTTGATACATATACACCAATGTTAGTCATCTGTGTGGATGTTGTATTTGTAGTTTGTTGGAGATTTTTTTTCTGAAAAACTGTCTAAAAGAAAACATTAAAAATTTAAATCAGTATCCCCTATATATATACATAAGGGAGTTTTTCTACATATGTGAGTTAATTTTCTTTTATTAATTGCCATATAATTACTTAAGAGAAATTTGAGAGAGTCATACAGTACAATTATTGAGTCTATACCTTCAAAAACCTAAAGAGACAAATAAAAACATTACCTGTGTATCCCTACAAAATATACTGAGTCTTTCGGGAATCCTTTTAGGTACAGTTTGTGTTCCAGCATTGTGATACTCTACTCCTGTTATTTTATGTCTGAATCCACCAAGAAATGGTTTGTGAAAGTCAGATTTGACAATCTCAACAGGTACCTGCTGGTATTGATCAAGGCCTGAGAGATAACACCAAGATTCAATGAAAGCTCAACCAAGAAGGGACTCAAAAATACTTTATCTAAAAGACATCAAATAACGAACCAGTTTGGACAGTGACAGTTATGATTTGAGAGACATCAGTTAATCCATCTATTCTTCTGACTGGATACAGATCTGGATTTGTAGAAAAGATTTCCACTTGTACAATTTTCTGTGGCTTAACTCCATGTTGTACTAGAGTCTCATTATTTTTAAGAATTTTTCCTAAAAATTGAAATAAAATTTTTAAAAGTTTTATGACAAAGAAATGGCTATTCATTGATCTTCTTTTTTGTTTTTAATTGACAAATAAAAATTGTATATATTGTGTACAACATGCTTTGAACTATGTATACATTGTGAAGTAGCTTAATACAGCTATTAACATGTCCATTACCTCATATACTTATCATTTTGTGGTAAGAACACTTAATATCTATTTTCTTAGCAATTTTCAAATATGTAATATATTATTATTAACTATAGTCACCATTTCTAGAAATGGCTAATTACACATTCTCATTTTAAGGAGATGGAAAATATCAAAGGTGAACTTTGAAACTTTGAACACATATCATTTAATTATTAAATATACTATTAATATATTTACTCATAGGAACACATATCGTTTAATTATTAAATATAGTATTAATAGTTTCTACCTCTTGCTCTGATGTTAGTACAAAAAAACTCCATAATAGGAAGAGTTTTAGTGGCATTCTTGAGAAGGAATTCGGCATTATAAATAACACTACATTACTCTCAGTTCATCAGGAATATAAATACATAACAACCATGAAACTCCATAAACATTTAAAAAATAAAGACATTCTATGGTATGAGCAGAATAATATGCTAAACATTCATTCTATTAAAAAAACGCAATGTGTTAACTGTAAGTACAGGACATACCCATATCAAGAGGAAGGATAATTATTTTAATACCCATCCTACCCCCCATATTAGTTCTTTCTCACATTGCTATAAAAAACTACCTGAGACTGCATAATTTATAAAGAAAAGACATTTAGGCCACACATGGTGGTTCATGCTTGTAATACCAGCACTTTGGGAGGCCAAAGTGGGCAGATCACTATGGCCAGGAGTTCATGACCAGCCTGTCCAACATGGGAAAACCCAGTCTCTACTAAAAATACAAAACTGAGCCAGGCCGTGGTGGCATATGCCTGTAATCCCAGCTACTCGGGAGGCTGAGGCAAGAGAATTACTTAAACCCGGGAGGAAGAGGTTGCAGTGAGCCAAGATCACACCCTGAACTCAAGCCTGAACGACAGAGCAAAACTCTGTCTCGAAAAAAATAATAAAAGACGTTTAATTGGCTCACCATTCCACAGGCTGTATGGGAGCATGGCTGGGGAGGCCTCAGGAAAATGTGGCAGAAGGTGAAGAGGAAGAAGGCACATCTTACATGGCCAGAGGAGGAGAAAGAGTGAAGGAGGAGGTGCTACACACTTTTAAACAATCAGATGTCATGAGAACTCACTCACTATCAAGAAGACAGCAAGGGGGAAATCCGCACCCACGATCCATTCGCCTCCCACCAGACCTCTCCTCCAACACTGAGGATTACAATTTGACAAGAGATTTGGGAGAGGACACAAATCCAAACCATATCATTCTGCTCCTGGCTCCTGTCAAATCTCATGTCCTCACATTGCAAAATACAATCATTCCTTCTTAACAGTCCCCCAAGTATTAACTCATTTCAGCAATAACTCTAAAGTCCACAGACCAAAGTCTCATCTGAGACAAGGCAAGTCCCTTCCACCTATGAGCCTATAAAATCAAAAACAAGTTAGTTACTTCCAAGATACAATGGAGATATAGGCATTGGGTAAATATACCCATTCCAAAATGGAGAAATCAGCCAAAACAAAGGGGCTACACATCTCATGCAAGTTCAAAACCCAGCAGGGCAGTTATTGAATCTTAAAGCTTTAAATAATCTCCTTTGATTCCATGTTTCACATACAGGCCACAGTGATGCAAGGGGTGGGCCCCCAAGGCTTTGGGAAGCTCTACCTCTGTGGCTCCACAGGGCTCAGCTCGCATGGCTGCTCTCAAGAGCTGGCACCGAGTGTCTGCGGCTTTGCCAGGTGCACAGTACAAGCTGCTAATGGATCTACCATTCTGGAGTCTGGAAGACTCCACAGGTACAGCTCCACTAGGCAGTGCCACAGTGGGCACTCTGTGTGGGGGCTCCAATCACATATTTCCCCTTTGCACCACCCTAGCAGAGGTTCTCCATGAGGGCTCTGCTCCTGCAGCCAACTTCTGCCTGGACATCCAAGCATTTCCATACATCCTCTGAAATCTAGGCAGAGGCTCCCAAGCCTCAATTCTTGCCTTCTGTGCACCCATACGCTTAATACCATATGGAAGCCACCAAGTCTTATGGCTTCCACCCTCTGGAGCAATGGCCTGAGACATATCTGGAGCCCTTTTAGCCAGAGCAGTAGCTGGAGCAGCTGGGATGCATGCAGAAGTGTCCCAAACGGCCCCGGGCCTAGCCCACAAAACCACTTTTCCCTCCTAGGCCTCCAGGCCTGTGACAAGAGGGGCTGCCATGAAGGTCTCTGAAGTGACTTTGAGGCATTTTCCCCATTATCTTGGCCATTAACATTTGGCTCCTTTTTATTATATAAATTTTGCAGCCTGCTTTAATTCCTCCCTTGAAATAGGGTTTTTCTTTTCTACCAAATGATCAGGCTACACATTTTCTAAACTTTTATGCTCTGCCTCCTTTTTAAATATACGTTCCAGTTTCAGATCATCTCCTTGCTCACACATATGACCATATACTGTTAGAACCAGCTAGGCCACATCTTGAATGCTTTGCTGTTTAGAAATTTCTTCCACCAGATACCCTAAATCACCACTTTCAAGTTCAAAGTTCCACAGATCCCTAGAGCAAGGACACAGTGCTGCCGGTGTCTTTGCTAAAGCATAGCACGTGTGACCTTTACTCCAGTTCCCAATGAGTTCCTCATTTCCATCTGAGACTACTTCAGCCTTGACTCTACTGTCCATATCACTATCAGCATTTTGGTCACAACAATTTAACAAGTCTCTAGGAAGCTCCAAACTTTCCCTCATCTTCCTGTCTTCTTCAAAGGCCTCCAAACACCTGCCCATTACCCAGTTCCAAAGCTGCTTCCATATTTTCAGATAACTTTACAGCAATGCCAAACTTCTTGGTACCAACTTTCTGTATTAGTCCGTTCTCACATTGCTATAAAGAACTACTTAAGATTGGGTAATTTTTAAAGAAAAGAGATTTAATTGGCTCACAATTCCATGGGCTGTACAGGAAGCATGGTTGGGGAGGCCTCAGGAAACTTACAATCGTGGCAAAAGGTGAAGAAGGAGGCACGTTTTACATGGCTGAAGCAGGGGGAAGAGAGCAAAGGGGGAGGTGCTGAACACTTTTAAACAACCAGATCTCATGATAACTCACTATCACAAGAACAACAAGGGGGAAATCTGCCCCCATGATCCAATCACCTCCCACAAGGCCCCTCCTCCAACACTGGGGAATACAATTCAACATGAGATTTGGGTGGGGACACAAATCCAAACCACATCGCCCCCAGAACAGAGAAGCATATATGCAGAATCCCTTACTTTCTCTCTTTTCATAATCAGAAACTCATATAAATTAATTCATGCCACGGTAGAGGTAAGCCAGTTTTGTGCTAGAAAAAGTATACATTGCTTAATTTTTATGATGCTATTGTTTTAACTTCTACTCACTCCTCCCCCATCTGCCCAGCCACTGGTGTATTCAGGAAATTGACTAATTTTCTTTCTCTATTTTAAGGTATACAAAAATGTAACTATGTGACTGGCTGCTGTTTTGTGTCATGGAAACTTTATTGATGGAATCTATATTAATCTTCAAATTTATGGCCCTTCTAAATTGCAGTTAGGAATGTGAACACTGCAAAAGGTTTACTTATTCTTAGAAATCCATCAGACACCACTACATTCTCCAGCTTACAATGATAATGGCTCAACTTACAATTTTCTGACTTTATGATGATGCAAAAGCCACACACATTTAGTAGAAACCACACTTCGAGCACCCAATCATTCTGTTTTTCACTTTCAGTGCAGTATGCAATACATTACACGAGATATTCAACACTTATAATAGAGTCCTTGTATTAAATGATTTTGCCCAACTGTAGGCTAATGTAACTATTCTGAGCACACTTAAGGTAGGCTAGGCTAAGCTATGAAGTTTGGTAGGTTAGGCTTACTAAATGCATTTTTGACATATGATGTTTCCAATTTATGACAGGTTTACTGGGACATAACCCAATCATAAATTGAGGAGCATCTGTAGTCTATTTTGGCTATGTTCAAGAAAGCACATTCTAAGATCTTTGAGTTTCTACTTCACACCCTGAATTCTTCAGTTAAAAAATTAACATGAGGGCCAGGTGCAGTGGCTCACAGCTGTAATCCCAGCACTTTGCAAGGCGGGTGGATCATGAGGTCAGGAGTTTGAGACCAGCCTGGCCAATATGGTGAAACCCTGTCTCTACTAAAAATGTAAAAATTAGCCGGGTGTGGTGGCACATCCCTGTAGTCCCAGCTGCTTGGGAGGCTAAGGCAGGAGAATCACTTGAACCTGGGAGGCGGAGGTTGCAGTGAGCGAGATCGCGACACTCACTCCAGCCTGGACAACAGAGTGAGACTCCATCTCAAAAAAAAAAAAAAATTAACATGAATGTCATATGGACTTTATGATAGGTTGGATAACTGCCCCAAGTATGTCTACATCCTAATCTCCCGGACCTATGAATATTACCTTATATGGCAAAAGTGGCTTTGCGGATTTGATTGAGAATTTTGAGTTGGAAAGATTTTCCTGGATTATCTGGTTGGGCCGTAAATGTAATCACAAGTCCCCTTATTAGAGGAAGGAAGAGGAAGATTTGATGACAGAGGAGAAGGCCATATGACAGAAGCAGACAGATTTGAAGATGCTACAGTTCTGGCTTTTAAAATGGAGGAAGGGCCTAATAAGCCAAGAAATACAAGGAATGCAACTCTAAAAGCTGGAAGGGCAAGGAATCAGATTCTCTTCTGGATCCTCCAGAGGGACAGCAGCCCTGTAGACACCTTGAATTTATCTCAGTGAAATTAATTTTGGATTTTTTGCCTCCAGAACTATAAGCGAAATATATGTGCTGCTTTAAGCCACTAAGTTTGTGACTGTTAGAACAGCCATAAGAAACCAATACAGGGTCCCCAGAGCACCCTTTATTTCTCTACTTATTTCTGTAACAGGCTTAATCCCACCAAACTGGAGCTCAAGTTCTAGTACTAGCAGAAAGCACTTTAGAGGATGCCTGGCATAGAGTCAAGCTCTTTTGTAATTGCTGCTGGCATAAGCCTGTTACCCAGTGGTGATGCCTGGTACCTAAAGAAGAAAGGTCATGAGGTATAAAGAACAGAGAAATCCTTAAGTACCACTAGCTGGTTACTACAATCTCAAAGTGCTCTCTCATCCAGTTTTGAACTTCACCTTATAGTTAATGTGCAGCAGTTTCAAATTCCCTCTGGAGTCATACCTACATTTAAGTTCAGACTCTGCCACTTACAAGTTTTGTGACTTTGCACAAGTTTCTTGAGTTTTGGGTTTCCTTCTCCCCAAAAAAGAGTTACTAGTAATTCCTACATCAAAAGGCTGCTGTGTGGATTAAATTATAATGTAGGCAAAACATTTTTTGGAAGTACTAGCACACAGTATATGGTCAATAAATTAATCACCAACACCAACAATATGGTCATAATCATTATTACTAATAATTATTTAAATTTTAGCTTTTGTATAGCAAATCAAGTTTTAACAATCACTTATCTGAACACATGAACATCTTACTTTTGGAGTACATTTACTATAATAGATTTTTTAAAATAATTTGGAAATTAAATTGTTTTTCTCTGGAAACTTTTTGTGGCATCATTATAAGTCAATATCAAAACTGTTTGAAATATTAGGATCTGTTCAGACATATTCTATAAAAACATATATTTAGGTATGTTAGTCTGATCAACTGTAATAGTTAATAAAGACTATGTCCTCTCAGGACACAAGATTAATATAACTTCAGTGCGCTGTTCAATATCATCCACAAAATATAAATATACCTATCATCATGGAAATGTGCATTGACCTTAATGTACAGAATACTCATAAATCATTTTCAGTCCTCTTCCTGTTCTACACATTCTCTTTCATCATCCATTTTTTCAATCTCATCTCCTCCCACTAGCCATATATAATCTACTTCCAGCCACTCAACACTTCTTACCACTTCCCGAAACTTCCACACTTTCTCACCTCTTTGTGACTTGGCACAATTATTATCACTTTTATTAAATGAAACTTTCTAGAATCTACCAAGTTCCTTCCCCTGTTCCCACAGCTTTTTGTGCATATTTCCATGGAAGCATTTACACATTACATGGTAGCTACTGCATGCATCTTCTTCCTTACTAATCTGTAAAGAATTTTAGAATAGGAATCTTATTTCACATTTCTCTGTATCTTCATTTCTTAGCAAAGTATCTAGAACAAAGTATGTCCTTACTAAATATGTATTGAATGAGTGAATGCATAACCACAATATAATGTTCAATTAGTACCAAGATATTTAGTTTTTAAAATCAAAGATCTTGATTGTTTACATGTTAAAACTAGAAAAGTCTTGATATGTTTTATTAGCCTCCAAACTTACCTGAGTATCTTATCTGCAGTACAGAATGTGGGATACCTAATAAGTGTGAAAAATGGTCCTTAAGATATTTAAGAATGGTATCAACCTTAAAAGGTATTACAATTTCCTGGCCCACTGGAATAAGTACAACTTTTACTGTAAATTAAATAGAAAAGAAAGAATTATAGTCAAATATAGCAAAGGTCAGCAAACTACAGTCCATAAACAGATACAGAATTATATGTTAATTTTTAATTACACAGAATACAAGTTGTTCTTGCTAGTGTTTCCCTGCTGTGCCCCAATGATAACAGTTACTTTTAATTTTCTATAAGGAGAAGTAGCCAATATTTAGTTGCTTTGAAAATCAACCCATAATCTCAAAAATTAGCTCTAATGTTCAATACCTGGTATGTATTATTCAGATATAAGCATAGGATACATCTCAGGAAATCACGCATTTTTGCACAGTGAATTTAGGAAAGAGAGACCTGAGACAGAGAGAGTGTCCCAGAAGTTAGAAACGCACTATAACTACTTTTCACAAAGAGGGACATTATATGGCTCAATCCCCTCTAGAAAAGAGAGAATCAAGATACTTACACATTAAAAATTTTTTAAATGTTATTATAAAATGATTATCTGTTCATGAATATAGGAGGGAAATACAGTATGTAAAAAGTAATTAATATGGGTAAACTGTTTTACATCTACAGACTTCAAATTTTAATGGAGAAGATGTAAGAAGATGGAGTATAGAATAAAGACTGTGGATCAAAAAAGTTTTGTATATTTCTAGATTCCTGAAATTACAGTTTTCGTAAAGCTAAAAATAAGACATTTATCAATAACATGACAAAATTTAAGTAGGCATTGGTAATGCGAAGGTTCTTTGAGCTTGTTAAAACTTGTTTCCACAGTTCTCTATCAACAAAGAGAATACTTTCTCAGATGGCAAATATAAGAAGGTTATTTTAATTAATAAATTTTAAAACTTTCATAAGTAGTGACTTCTTAAGCTTTGGGAAGGGGAAATGTGTCAAGGGATTTGTGAAGTTCAGGAGGTAAAGGACCAAGACAACATTCTTTTAAAAATCACTATGTGTTTAAGTTATAATATCAGGGAATGACAGAAATACCCAAAAATGAAACCCAAATTTACGTTAAATACTAAAATTGAGAGATACCTGCTTCAGTCAGGTATAACTGGGCTTACGTAGTTTTCTCTCCTTCTTTTCATTCTTTACTTATATGGACACATCACACAAGGGTAAACTACACCACCAGATTCAAAAGCTACATTTTACCAGCCAAACTAAGCTGCTGTTATTATTGTTGTTAAATCATGGCTCATGTTCTCCACTCTGTAGGCAGAAACTCTCTCAAAACTCATTCACAAGACGGAAAAGGAGCAGTCAGTTAACCACGCAACTAGAATGGTTCTCTGTGTAACCACCTTATTGCTGCTGCCACTCTGCTGTTATTAAGAATATAATAATAACTACTGTATGCTATCAACATTATTTTGTGTCTTTAAAATTAACCTACAATGAAAAACAATGATTTTTCTGAAGGAAAATATAAGTTAACACTAAACAGACTACAGAAATATGTAAAAGCAACATGATATGTAGAATAAGCGAGCACTGGATACGAAACTAGAAAAATCTATTGTCTAGTTCCCATGCACCTCTTGCTATTTAGGTACAACAATTAATTCCAAATTGGCATGTAAAATAATTCCCATTTTAGTCAATAATTTCTCCATCATTTTCCAAGGTGGTAAACATTTTTAAAACCTACTTTCTTTGAAAAAATGTATAAATATCAATTTTTAAATTTAATGATGCTCATTCATTGACGAAAAATAGATACTGCAGAATAGAGAAGCTTTCACAAATAGTTAAGAGATTCAAGCTATGTAACTCTGGAAGTTTGGTGGATAAGGGAAAGGGAAAGGAATATCAAATATAAAACAAATCTTTAAGCAAAAATAAGCCAACAAGAAAACGCACTCATTCTTCAAAATGAGAAAATGAAATAGCCTATCTTCCTTAGGTAGTACCTGTTGCTAGAGAATCTTCCATTGATTCTTGCAAAGACTCCTTTACAGACTTTATTTTATCCAGAAATGCCAAACTATCGTCATTTGGCCTCTGCATTGCATATTGCTTTTCATGATGTTGCGGAGTATATGAAACTTGTCTTGGTGATATAACCTCTTCCATGAGTTGTTCATTGTCTGGTTCCAGGCTTGAAAAGCTTTGGTCACTCTGCTCCTCAACATGTATTGCATGGCTCTCACTGAATTGTTCTATTCCAGATTCATGCTCTTCAGTTTGATCTGACTCTTGAGGCTCTTCTGAGGGAACTGGAATAGTGACAGTATCAAAAGCATCATCACTCTCTTCTGTTGAATTGGCTATATTCTGAGCTTCATACTTCTCCTGTTGATTAGACATTTTCCTGAATTAAGAAAAATAAACACATTTACTACATAGATGAAGTTTCTACACAAAAAATCAAATTCATTGCTAGTATAGAGTAACATTCATAATATTCAACTAAAATGTTGCTCAATTTAAAAAAATGTTTATCTTAGTAATAGCATCAGGTTAAAAAAAAGAACCTCAAAACAATAAATTTGACAATACTCTGCAAAGAATATATGGAAAAACATTTTTTAATATCTTGTCATTTCTTATTTCTTCCTTATTTTAGTCTCATATTTTTTGAAACTTCCTTATTTAATGAAGAATGCCTCATGAAAAGACTTTTTGAATTTCTTTTTTCTGAATACGAAACTGATGGATGCTTCTAGCATTACAAATGATTAGAAGCTCCAAGGAACCAGCCAGCTCTATAGCAAGTGTACCCTGAACAGAATACACTTTTTGTAGTAGCTCTGCTCTTACAAATTGTAGCAGAGGTCTACAGTGACCTCTGCTCCCCCCAAATAAACCTATTATAACAAATATGGATTGAGCTTGGAGCTGACTAGACCCACAGCTATAGCAACCACGAGCTTGGGTCTGGAAGACAAGATGACAGCATCTAAAAGCTTGGGCCAGGATAGTTCAAGGCATGCCAGAGCCGGGCTGCAGATGCAGGAGTTAAATCAGAGAAACAAATGTCCAATATAGCAGGGAGCCCACCTATAGAAGTCAGGAAGGGAAAATAGGGAAGGTAGCCCCCAGACCAGATTTCTATGGCAAAGGCAAGGGGAATATGAAACCTTGAAACAGTAGTGAGGTGGAAAAGCTCTCTCTGGGGCTTCTACTTTGAGCACAAATCTTTATGGAGAAAATAAATTCACCCATAGCCAGTGGAATTCTCTGGCTACTAAGTTATAAATTTTTAAAAATGGAAATATCTGCAATAAAAATATATAATTGTTTATCTCAGTGAATAAGCTATACAAGATTAGAGACAGTTGAAGAGAGAATTAGTAAACTGGAAGATAAATAAAATGATTTTATATAGAATGATGCAAACAGATAAGATACAAAAAATATGAGACTAAAAGCCATGGAAAAGAAAGCCTAGCATGTTTTTGCTAAGCATATATTTTGTTGTGAGCTAAGAATGATTTTGTATTGTGAAACCAAAAAACAACAAAGATGCATTGGAGACTATGTGCGGTCTTTGCAGTCTAAAAAAAACCTGTGAAGTCCTTTTCATAAAATGTTTGCCAGCTTCTGAACTAACATATGTCAAAATGGAGTCCCAGAAGGAAAAATAGAAAGATAGAGGAGAAAAAATATTTTTATGTATTATTTATTCTTTTTGAGACAGAGTATTGCTCTGTCGCCCAGGCTGGAGTGCAGTGGTCCAATCTCGGCTCACTGCAAACTCCACCTCCCAGTTTCAAGTGATTCTCCTGCCTTAGCCTCCTGAGTCACTGGGTCTACAGGTATGTGCTACCACACTCAACTTATTTTTGAATTTTTAGTAGAGATGGGGTTTTGCCATGTTGGCCAGGCTGGTCTCGAACTCCTGGCCTCAAGTGATTCATCTGCCTCGGCCTCCCAAAGTGCTGGGATTACAGGCATGAGCCATGATACCCAGCCAGGAAAAATATTTTAAAAGGTAATAGCTGAGAACTCTTCAAAACTGATAAAAGAATACGGATCCTCAGATCCAGGAAGCATAACATAAATATATACCAAACAGGTTAAATAAAAATAATTAATAGTCATATACATTGTAATGAAATTACAGACTATCGAAGACAAAGAGAAGGTCCTGAAAGTACAATGATAAAGAATATAACATCTGCTGTTTTGAATCATATTAATTTGCTGACATTAATACAAAGAAAAGTAAAATCACTGCAGACTTATCAGAAAAATAGGAGCCAATGCAACAATAGGCTAACTGAAAGAAGAAAACTATCAACCTAGAATTGTGCACCCAGCAAAATTACCTCTCAAGAAAGAAAACAGAAGCATTTACAAGTTAGTTACTAAGTTACCACCAAGATATTTGCTCTAAAGGAACTTCCAAAGAATATACTCAAAGGAGGAAAATGATTTCAAGGGATGTCTGAAGTGCAACTCGGAAAGGTAAATGTGAAAAATCATAAACATATGAGTAAATCCAAACAAATACTGTTAATACAAAATGATAGTAAATTGAAATATTAGACAATAATATATAATTGAGAAGGGAAAAAAACAGACCAAACTCTCTCAAATCCTTACAATCTGTTTATTTGTATAGACTTAGGGAGTGCAAGTACAGTGCAGTTTTGTTACATTAATATATTGTGTAGTGGTGAAGTCTGGGCTTTTATTGAGGCTATCACCCTAATAGTATACACAGTACCCACTGAATAATTTCTCATCCCTCACACCCTTCCCATGCTCCCTTTCTTTCAAGTCTCCAATGTCAATTATTCCACTCTCTATGTTCAGGTATAGATGTTATTTCACTCCTACTTATAAGTGAGAACATGTGGTATTTGACTTTCTGTTTCTGAGGTATTTCACTTAAAATAATGGCCTCCCATTCCAAGGGGGACATATTCTTAACCTTAGACTTTGTTACTTAAATATGCATAGTTAAATCTCACTACAAGCAATAAAAAACAGAAACATAGTTTTTAAATTTCAAAACAATCAAGAGGGAAAGAAGTGGAATGAGAAAAACCTGAACAAAGCTCAATTTTAAAAAAGATCAAGAAACTTCTTCAGGCTCTCACCACAAAAAACAAAAAACAAACAAACAAAAAACAAACACACACACAAAAACACCATTTTGATTATTTTCTCCTGTAACAGAGCTTAATGGCCTAATTAGAAAGAGAATATCATAACAAAGCCCTACCTCCTAGCAACATATTAGCCAACACCCCAAACTAGCCAAGATGGTATCTTCTAAAAACAGCAATAACAACAAAATCAAGAACTTCTGCTCTTCAGAAAACACAACTGGGAGAATAAAAAGACAAATCATAGACTGGAAGATACTTTTCACAAAATGCATATCTGATAAAGGACTTATATCCAGACTATCTAGAGAATAATAAGAAAAAATAATATTTAAAAAGGGTAAAAGATTTAAACAGACACTTCACCAAAGAATACATATAGAAGGCAATTAAGCAGGGCCAGGCCTAGGTTGAGGCAAGTGAAGTGCCTAACTGCTCTACACTTGTACTCATGTCTGAAAATGAATGCCTCCTAAAATTTTGGGCCTAGGTACATCATTTGCATCACCCTAGTCTCAGCCCTGAGAACAAACACATAAAAAGAAGCTCAATATCATTACTCATTATAAAAATGGAATTTCAAATCACAATGAGATAGCACTACATACCTATTAGAATAATTAAAATAATATTTTTTAAAGCTCTCTAATAGCAAGTGCTAGTGAGTGCATATAAAGACAAGTGGTACACACAACAACATGGATGAAACTCAAATTATGCTCAGTGAAGAAGCCAGCTTTACTAAGGCTGTATACTATTAACTCAATTTATATGACAAATCCTAGGGTTAGAAAATATACCAAAGCCTAAGGGTAAAGATAAGAGTTGATTACAGAAGGATGTGGGGATTTTTTACGTGATGGAAACACTCAAAATCTCAATTGTGGTAGTGGTTATGCAAACTATATGCGTTTATTAAAATGTATAGCACTGCAGACTAAAGAGGGCAAATTTTAATGTGTCTAGATTATCCCTTACTAGAAAGATGACAAAAAGTAAAAGCAATTAATGCTCCTTTCAGTAGGGGGAAAAAAGTGTGCTATTAAGACTAAGACTCAAGGAATTTCAATAACAATAACAATTTTTGAAAATCTACGAGGCAGGGAAAAAGAACTGATCCCAGATGTAAGGTCAGTAGTATAGGAAATGATAAATAGCAAAGAAAGTGAAAATATATGGGTAAATATAAATGCACTTTGGCTTTATAAAAATAATGTCATAAAGTCATACACACACAGAAATACAAAACAATCATTTGTCATATCTGTTGTGGGGGTGAAAATGATAAAAAGGGCATTTATCTTATCATAATTCATTAATCTGTAAATGTGTTTTATGTGGCTTTCTGATTTTGTGCTATACTTAATAAAGAAGCCAAATCAAAAAGAAGAAAGAGGAAGAGGAGGATGAAGTACTCTATATGTTGACAGAAGTCACACTCCAAGATTTATTAAGTGAGAAAAAGAAAGAAGGTGAAATAAGAATATATATTCGTGTTTGTTTCTATTTGGATAAAGAAACACTCAGAAAAGTATGAAAGAAACTAAGAAAACTAGTTATCTGATGGGGGGCAAGGTGAGTAGGAAGTAGCCAGAACAAGGGTGGGCTCCAGAATTCTCAATGTATTATTTTTAATATTTTTAAACAACATAAATGTATTACCTGTTTAAAAAATTAGATAAGACATCATAGGCTAGTAGAGTAGGGAAAACACAAGGTGGCTGGGAGAGTATGTGATCAAGAGTGCTAAAGCCTCTTTAGGAATAGGAACTAAAAATTATGACAGGTCTGAGATTTCATCCTACCTACAAGCTAACAATTTAGCCTGCCATAGTTTCATGAATACTGTCAGAATAGATAAGACTCCTGGGCCAGAGAAAAAGGACTTTATTACTCATGGCACAGCAGATAGCATGAGCTTTATATTCACATAGGATCCCTGTGCCCCCAAATCCCAGAGGAACAATGTGGAATGCCCAATTAGATGCCATACACACAGTGGGTTTGCATCACAGCTAAGAAACCCCAAGCTTAGAAACTCCAATCCTTTATAATGGACTGCAAGCAAATATGCCTAACCTTTGCCTTGGGGGAATATATCATTGTTATTATATTAGACAGATAAATCTGACCTCTGCTTTAGAAAGAGACCCTATATCGGCAGGGCGCTGTGGCTCATGCCTGTAATCCCAGCACTTTGCAAGGCCGAGGCGGGTGGATCACGAGGTCAGGAGATCGAGACCATCCTGGCTAACACGGTGAAACCCCGTCTCTACTAAAAACACAAAAAAATTAGCCGGGCGTTGTGGCAGGCGCCTGTAGTCCCAGCTACTCGGGAGGCTGAGGCAAGAGAATGGCGTGAACCCAGGAGGCAGAGCTTGCAGTGAGCCGAGATCGCGCCACTGCACTCCAGCCTGGGTGACAGAGCGAGACTCCATCTCAAAAAAAAAAAAAAAGAAAGAGACCCTATATCTTTTAAGACTGTTCAGTATACAAATACCCTTGAAAACAAAATTCAAAACAAAGCTGTCAGTGTCTCTTAAGCAGAAATTCTAGAGAACCACAGGGAACTGTCTTCCATGAGGAATCAGAACCATCCATGGACCAACACCAAAAAAGCTTCTGAGAGTCAGTATCTAGTGATTATTTTCATAGCTATGTAGTAAGAATAACCATTTCACAACAGCAATTACATTGTCTTTCCTACAGCCAGCAAGAACAATGCTTGCTCACCTATGCCCTGAAACTTTGTTAGGTTCCATCTGACACTACCCAATGTGAACAAGGCCCCATTTAACAGACACAACACTTAAAAGCAGTCCGAAGGTATAGATACCTAAAGGGCAAGCCATGCCTATATCTGTCTAATAAGGTTGAAAAGGATTAAACCAGCTTGAATGCCCACCAGGGCATGAGAGTTGATCCAATAGGCCTAAGATAATAAATTTCATAACTGTAACATGAGTAAATTATATCTAACAGTATAATAAAACAATAATATAACACAACCAAGGAAGGTCTACTTTTAGAGTCATCCTTTTATTTTTTTTTTCTTTCGCTCACCCATTATCCAGCCACTCAAAAAGCACTGTCAATACTGACCTGAAAATTTAGTCTCAGTCTACTTTTTTCTGCCATCCTATCATATTTTGACAGTACTACTGCAACAGTCTCTTAGCTGGTTATCTTAATTTCATTCTTGAAACTCCTACCCCACCAACCCCCGCCAAAAAAATCTATTATTCTCACAGCAGCCAGAAAAATATTTTTTAAAGAAAATCATGCCATGCCCCTCTCATACTTGCTTAAATACCTCTAAAATAAAATGCTTTCCAGAATAAAATCCAAACTACTCACCATGGCCTTCAAGGTCATAAATGATCTAGCCCCTGCCTCTCTGACCTCATCTTCTAAACAACCCCACCTTTTACCATATCTAGGGCTGATCTCCCTCTTGGGGCTTTTGCATTTTATGTTTCCTCTGTCAGAAATGTGTTACTACAAACAGTTTTTGAGGTAGTCTGGCTCTGTCACCCAGGCTACAGTACAGTGGTGCGATCTCAGCTCACTGCAACCTCTGCCTCCTGGTTCAAGCAATTCTCCTGCCTCAGCCTCCCAAATAGCTGGGATTACAGGCGCCCACCACCATGCCTGGCTAATTTTTGTATGTTTAGTAGATACACAGTTTCACTATGTTGGCCAGGCTGGTCTCAAACTCCTGACCTCAGGTGATCTGCCCACCTCAGCCTCCCAAAGTGCTGGGATTACAGGCATGAGCCACTGCACCTGGCCTGTTACTACAAATCTTTATGATTAATTCCTCATCTTCCATGTCTCAGTTTCCAGGGAGGCCTCCCTAATCATACCTCAACTACCCCCAATTTATTTTTTTCATCAATATAATCACTACATTTCTCAAAAGAAGACGTAAAAATAGCCAACAGGTATATGAAAAAATACTCAACATCAATAATAATCAGAGAAATGCAAATCAAAACCACAATAAGACATCATCTCACCCCAGTTAAAATGGCTATTGTCAAAAAGAAAATAAAAGATGCTGGCAAGGATGCAAAGAAAGGGGAATGGTAGTACACTGTTAGTGGGAAATGTAAATTACTACAGCCATTGTAGAAAACAGCAGGAAGTTTCCTCAAAAAACTAAAAATAGTTCTACCATATAATCCAGCAATTCCACTGCTGGGTATATAACCAAAAGAAAGGAAATCAGCATATTGAAGAGATATCTGCACTCCCATGTTTACTGCAGCACTATCCACAATAGCCAATCAACCTAAGTGTCTACCACCGAATAAAGAAAGAAAATGTGGCATGTATACACACAATGAAATATTATTAAGCCATAAAAAAGAATGAAATTATGTCATTTGCAACAACATGGGTGAAACTGGGGGACATTATGTTAAGTAAAATAAGCAAGGCACAGAAAGACAAATATCACATGTTCTCATTCAAAAGTAGGAGCTTAAAAAGTTGATCTCACAAGGATAGAGAGTAGAATGATGGTTACCAGAAGCTGAGAAGGGCAGGAGGGAGGAAGGATGAAGTAAGGTTGGTTAAGGGGTTCAAAAATACATTTACATAGAAGGAGTAAGTTCTATGTTTGATAGCACCGTACGGTGACTATAGTTAACAATATTTTATATTTCAAAATAGCTAGAAGAAAAGTTTTGGAATATTCCCAGAACAAAGAAATGACAAGGTAACAGATATCCTAATTACCTTAATTTGATTATTACAAATTGTATGCATGTATCAAATATCACAGTTGCTCAATAAATATGTACAATTATGTATAAGCAAAAATTTTTAAATTTTTGAAAAGCATTGGCCATGGCTGAATTCATTCATGCTTTCAACAAATTTTTATTGGGTACCTACTCATTACCAGTCCCCCTTTTAGCTGTGTGTAGAGACACTTCTATGTTTCTACACACAGCCATGGACAAGGCTTTTCAAAAATTTTTAAATTTTTGTTGATACACAATTATTGCACATATTTATTGGACACACGTGATATTTGATACATATCTTTATCTGACCCAGTATATATTTTACTAATTTAGTTGTTACTTGCCCATTTTCCTCACTAGAATATAAGCTTTTTTTACTGCAGGGATTTTGATCTGGTTGGTAGTTTGCAGTTTTTACTGCAGAGATTTTGATCTGCAGTTTAAAAAAAGCTTATATTCTAGTGAGGAAAATGGACAAGTAATAACTAAATTAGTAAAATATACATTGGATCAGATAAAGAGCTAGCAAAATAATAAAGCAAAGAAGGTGGCTAGGAAGTATGAGACTATCAGGAAAGAGTATGGCAGAGCAGAGTGGCAAGTTTTGCTAAGTATATGTGTGGGGAAGGAATGCCTCTCTGGTTGAAATGACATCTGAGCAGGAGGCTGAACTGAGAAAATAAGCAAGGCATGAGGACAAATGGAGAAATGAGAAGCATCACATATCTGAGGAATAACTAGCTAGTCAACTTATGTGGCTAGAGAGCAGTGAGTTAAGAAAAGAGCAATAGAAGATGAAGCTAGAGACGAGGTTGTGGGGAGAGGGCATTAGATTGTGGAAGGTAGGGGAGTGGGAAGCTGGTAGGACATTAGGAGTCTACTGGAATCTATTGTAGTAACCTTGACATGAGGTGAAATGGACCTGGGTGACAGTAGAGGAGATGATGAGAAGTGCTGACTGGATTCTGGATATATTTTTAAAATACAGCTGAAAGGATTTAGTGATGAACTAAATGTGGGCTATGAGATAGAGAGGAATCAAGGATACTGCTAACATTTTTAGCCGAAGTAACCAGAAGGATAGAGCTACATTTACAGAAATAAGGAAAACTTCAAATAAAGGAGGCCTGAGGTATGCATGGAAATTAGATCAGTCTGATTTGGGGTATGCTGAGTTTGAGATGCCCATTGGACACTGGGTTAGCAGTTTGAAGTTCTGAGAAGATGTTGGCCTGGAAATTGGAGAGTCAGAAGTCTATGGTATTTAAAGCCATGAGACATGTGAAATCAATGCAGTCAGAAATGGAAGCCACATATTATAAAGTTCCTTTCATAGGTACTGGATAAATCCTTACCCCTCCATCTTCCTCCTCAATGTGTCTGCCTCCATTTCCTAGTTGCTATGGTTTCTAATGCTTATATTTATTTCACCCTAATTTTAGTATGTTAGGTGTCCTAGATTTCTCCCCTCCAAGCAATCTATCTCCTTACAAACAAAATGAGGGCTGGGTGCAGTAACTCACGCCTGTAATCCCAGCACTTTGGGAGGCCGAGGTGGTCAGATCTCTTGAGCCTAGGAATTCAATACCAGCCTGGGCAACATAGTAAGACCCTGTCTCTACAAAAAATACAAACTTAGCCGGGCATTGTATTGTGGCACGCACCTGCAATTCTAATTACTCAGGAGGCTGAGGTGGGAAGATCGCTTCAGCCAGGGCGGTGGAGATTGTAGTGAGCCAAGATCTCACCACTGCCCTCCAGCCAGAGTGATGGAGTGAGACCCTGTCTAAATAAACACACACACACACACACACACACACACAGAGATCACAGTTCTCTGTAACCTGTAGATTGTATGTATAGTAGTGCCTAAGGTTCATAGGTCCTTAATTAATGATATGAATGACCCAAATAACTACATGTTTTCAAGACATTAGTTGTTTATAAAAAGGGTGATTAGCAACTGTGTTTATGATGGTTAGCAGTGATAAGCATTTATTCAACCTAAAAATAAGAAATGTCAAGGTTTCTAAGTCATGACTTCATTGCCATGCAGTACAGTGATTCTCAGCTTTGGTTTCCTAAAGTGGAACTTCAGAAGGGCTGACTGGAGCCAGCCCACCTGAGTTTGAATCTAGACTTAACAACTTCTTGTTGAAAGAAGCAATCGGCCATGGGTCTTGAGTGTCCCTACATGTTCCTGTGGGTGTGACAAAAATGCAAGGCCACGACCACTGTTTACCCAGACCATTTCTCAGGGTTCTGTTTGCACCGAGAAACTGCAACAGCTGAGATAAACTCTTTCCCCAAAACAAAGAGCAGGCTTTCTTTGGTTTACTGTAAAAGCAGTAAATTCCCCATGTGCAAGCAACCATGTAGACTCACTTGTGTTTCCCCTGTTGGACTGGGTGGGGCTTGGGAAATTGGCACAAACTTGAAGCACTGGCTACTTCTTTTGCATGTGTCCTTTGACCCAGCATCCAAGAAACAGTGACTAATTTATTAGTTTGTACATAGGGTAAAACACCAGACCCCTCACAGTTCCTGATACTTACTAGCTATATGACTTTGAGATACAGAGGTTTCTTAACCTAAGTCTCATTTTCCACACTTGTGAAATGGGATATTAGTAGTTTCAACATCAAAGTTTCTTCCAAGAATTAAATAAAGTAGTGTATATAAAGTACTTAGCAAACAGTGCCTGGCACACAATAAGCATATAATAAATGTTAGCTAATTAGTAATGAACTATTTCTAAAATTTCCAAATGGCTAATGATAATTATACATTAATAATGACTCCTAGGTATTACATAATTACTCGTTTTATAAAGTAGGGGAAAAAAATACTTTTTTTTATTATTATACTTTAAGTTTTAGGGTACATGTGCACAATGTGCAGGTTACTTACATATGTATACATGTGACATGCTGGTGTGATGCACCCACTAACTCGTCATCTAGCATTAGGTATATCTCCCAATGCTATCCCTCCCCCCTCCCCCCACCCCACAACAGTCCCCAGAGTGTGATGTTCCCCTTCCGGTGTCCATGTGTTCTCACTGTTCAATTCCCACCTATGAGTGAGAATATGCGGTGTTTGGTTTTTTGTTCTTGGGATAGTTTACTGAGAATGATGATTTCCAATTTCATCCATGTCCCTACAAAGGACATGAACTCATCATTTTTTATGGCAGCATAGTATTCCATGGTGTATATGTGCCACATTTGCTTAATCCAGTCTATCATTGTTGGACATTTGGGTTGGTTCCAGGTCTTTGCTATTGTGAATAATGCCGCAATAAACATACATGTGCATGTATCTTTATAGCAGCATGATTTATAGTCCTTTGGATATATACCCAGTAATGGGATGGCTGGGTCAAATGGTATTTCTAGTTCTAGATCCCTGAGGAATTTCCACACTGACTTCCACAATGGGTGAACTAGTTTACAGTCCCACCAACAGTGTAAAAGTGTTCCTATTTCTCCACATCCTCTCCAGCACCTGTTGTTTCCTGACTTTTTAATGATTGCCATTCTAACTGGTGTGAGATGATATCTCATTGTGGTTTTGATTTGCATTTCTCTGATGGCCAGTGATAGTGAGCATTTTTTCATGTGTTTTTTGGCTGCATAGATGTCTTCTTTTGAGAAGTGTCTGTTCATCTCCTTTGCCCACTTTTTGATGGGGTAGTTTGTTTTTTTCTTGTAAATTTGTTTGAGTTCATTGTAGATTCTGGATATTAGCCCTTTGTCAGATGAGTAGGTTGCGAAAATTTTCTCCCATTTTGTAGGTTGCCTGTTCACACTGATGGTAGTTTCTTTTGCTGTGCAGAAGCTCTTTAGTTTAATTAGATCCCATTTATCAATTTTGACTTTTGTTGCCATTGCTTTTGGTGTTTTAGACATGAAGTCCTTGCACATGCCTATGTCCTGAATGGTAATGCCTAGGTTTTCTCCTAGGGTTTCTATGGTTTTAGGTCTAACGTTTAAGTCTTTAATCCATCTTGAATTGATTTTTGTATAACGTGTAAGGAAGGGATCCAGTTTCAGCTTTCTCCATATGGCTAGCCAGTCTTCCCAGCACCATTTATTAAATAGGGAATCCTTTCCCCATTGCTCGTTTTTCTCAGGTTTGTCAAAGATCAGATAGCTGTAGATATGCGGCATTATTTCTGAGGGCTCTGTTCTGTTCCATTGATCTATATCTCTGTTTTGGTACCAGTACCATGCTGTTTTGGTTACTGTAGCCTTGTAGTATAGTTTGAAGTCAGGTAGTGTGATGCCTCCAGCTTTGTTCTTTTGGCTTAGGATTGACTTGGCGATGTGGGCTCTTTTTTGGTTCCATATGAACTTTAAAGTAGTTTTTTCCAATTCTGTGAAGAAAGTCATTGGTAGCTTGATGGGGATGGCATTGAATCTGTAAATTACCTTGGGCAGTATGGCCATTTTCACGATATTGATGCTTCCTACCCATGAGCATGGAATGTTCTTCCATTTGTTTGTATCCTCTTTTATTTCCTTGAGCAGTGGTTTGTAGTTCTCCTTGAAGAGGTCCTTCACATCCCCTGTAAGGTGGATTCCTAGGTATTTTTTTCTCTTTGAAGCAATTGTGAATGGGAGTTCACTCATGATTTGGCTCTCTGTCTGTTGTTGGTGTATAAGAATGCTTGTGATTTTTGTACATTGATTTTGTATCCTGAGACTTTGCTGAAGTTGCTTATCAGCTTAAGGAGAGTTTGGGCTGAGACAATGGGGTTTTCTAGATATATAATCATGTCGTCTGCAAACAGGGACAATTTGACTTCCTCTTTTCCTAATTGAATAGCCTTTATTTCCTTCTCCTGCCTAATTGCCCTGGCCAGAACTTCCAACACTATGTTGAATAGGAGTGGTGACAGAGGGCATCCCTGTCTTGTGCCAGTTTTCAAAGGGAATGCTTCCAGTTTTTGCCCATTCAGTATGATATTGGCTGTGGGTTTGTCATAGATAGCTCTTATTATTTTCAGATACGTCCTATCAATACCTAATTTATTGAGAGTTTTTAGCATGAAGCATTGTTGAATTTTGTCAAACGCCTTTTCTGCATCTATTGAGATAATCATGTGGTTTTTGTCTTTGGTTCTGTTTATATGCTGGATTACATTTATTGATTTGCGTATATTGAACCAGCCTTGTATCCCAGGGATGAAGCCCACTTGATCATGTTGGATAAGCTTTTTCATGTGCTGCTGGATTCGGTTTGCCAGTATTTTATTGAAGATTTTTGCATCAATGTTCATCAAGGATATTGGTCTAAAATTCTCTTTTTTAGTTGTGTCTCTGCCCGGCTTTGGTATCAGGATGATGCTGGCCTCATAAAATGAGTTAGGGAGGATTCCCTCTTTTTCTATTGATTGGAATAGTTTCAGAAGGAATGGTACCATTTCCTCCTTGTACCTCTGGTAGAATTCGGCTGTGAATCCATCTGGTCCTGGACTCTTTTTGGTTGGTAAGCTATTGATTATTGCCACAATTTCAGCTCCTGTTATTGGTCTATTCAGAGATTCAACTTCTTCCTGGTTTAGTCTTGGGAGAGTGTATGTGTCCAGGAATTTATCCATTTCTTCTAGATTTTCTAGTTTATTTGCGTAGAGGTGTTTGTAGTATTCTCTGATGGTAGTTTGTATTTCTGTAGGATCGGTGGTGATATCCCCTTTATCATTTTTTATTGCGTCTATTTGATTCTTCTCTCTTTTTTTCTTTATTCGTCTTGCTAGCGGTCTATCAATTTTGTTGATCCTTTCAAAAAACCAGCTCCTGGATTCGTTAATTTTTTGAAGGGTTTTTTGTGTCTCTGTTTCCTTCAGTTCTGCTCTGATTTTAGTTATTTCTTGCCTTCTGCTAGCTTTTGAATGTGTTTGCTCTTGCTTTTCTACTTCTTTTAATTGTGATGTTAGGATGTCAATTTTGGATCTTTCCTGCTTTCTCTTGTGGGCATTTAGTGCTATAAATTTCCCTCTACACACTGCTTTGAATGTGTCCCAGAGATGCTGGTATGTTGTGTCTTTGTTCTCGTTGGTTTCAAAGAACATCTTTATTTCTGCCTTCATTTCGTTATGTACCCAGTAGTCATTCAGGAGCAGGTTGTTCAGTTTCCATGTAGTTAAGCGGTTTTGAGTGAGATTCTTAATCCTGAGTTCTAGTTTGATTGCACTATGGTCTTAGAGATAGTTTGTTATAATTTGTGTTCTTTTACATTTGCTGAGGAGAGCTTTACTTCCAAGTATGTGGTCAATTTTGGAATAGGTGTGGTGTGGTGCTGAAAAAAATGTATATTCTGTTGATTTGGGGTGTAGAGTTCTGTAGATGTCTATTAAGTCCACTTGGTGCAGAGCTGAGTTCAATTCCTGGGTATCTTTGTTGACTTTCTGTCTCGTTGATCTGTCTAATGTTGACAATGGAGTGTTAAAGTCTCCCATTATTAATGTGTGGGAGTCTAAGTCTCTTTGTAGGTCACTCAGGACTTGCTTTATGAATCTGGGTGCTCCTGTATTGGGTGCATATATATTTAGGTTAGCTCTTCTTGTTGAATTGATCCCTTTACCATTAAGTAATGGCCTTCTTTGTCTCTTTTGATCTTTGTTGGTTTAAAGTCTGTTTTATCAGAGACTAGGATTGCAACCCCTGCCTTTTTTTGTTTTCCATTTGCTTGGTAGATCTTCCTCCATCCTTTTATTTTGAGCCTATGTGTGTCTCTGCATGTGAGATGGGTTTCCTGAATACAGCACACTGATGGGTCTTGACTCTTATCCAATTTGCCAGTCTGTGTCTTTTAATTGGAGCATTTAGTCCGTTTACATTTAAAGTTAGTATTGTTATGTGTGAATTTGATCCTGTCATTATGATGTTAGCTGGTTATTTTGCTCATTAGTTGATGCAGTTTCTTCCTAGTCTCAATGGTCTTTACATTTTGGCATGATTTTGCAGCGGCTGGTACCGGTTGTTCCTTTCCATGTTTAGCGCTTCTTCAGGCGCTCTTTTAGGGCAGGCCTGGTGGTGACAAAATCTCTCAGCATTTGCTTGTCTGTAAAGTATTTTATTTCTCCTTCACTTATGAAGCTTAGTTTGGCTGGATATGAAATTCTGGGTTGAAAATTCTTTTCTTTAAGAATGTTGAATATTGGCCTCCACTTTCTTCTGGCTTGTAGCCTTCATTTCATTCATTTCATCTTCCATCGCTGATACCCTTTCTTCCAGTTGATCGCATCAGCTCCTGAGGCTTCTGCATTCTTCACGTAGTTCTCGAGCCTTGGTTTTCAGCTCCATCAGCTCCTTTAAGCACTTTTCTTTATTGGTTATTGTAGTTATACATTCTTCTAAATTTTTTTCAGTTTTCAACTTCTTTGCCTTTGGTTTGAATTTCCTCCTGTAGCTCGGAGTAATTTGATCGTCTGAAGCCTTCTTCTCTCAGCTCGTCAAAGTCATTCTCCATCCAGCTTTGTTCTGTTGCTGGTGAGGAACTGCGTTCCTTTGGAGGAGGAGAGGCGCTCTGCTTTTTAGAGTTTCCAGTTTTTCTGCTCTGTTTTTTCCCCATCTTTGTGGTTTTATCTACTTTTGGTCTTTGATGATGGTGATGTACAGATGGGTTTTTGGTGTGGATGTCCTTTCTGTTTGTTAGTTTTCCTTCGAACAGACAGGACCCTCGGCTGCAGGTCTGTTGGAGCACCAGGCCGTGTGAGGTGTCAGTGTGCCCCTGCTGGGGGGTGCCTCCCAGTTAGGCTGCTCGGGAGTCAGGGGTCAGGGACCCACTTGAGGAGGCAGTCTGCCCGTTCTCAGATCTCCAGCTGCGTGCTGGGAGAACCACTGCTCTCTTCAAAGCTGTCAGACAGGGACATTTAAGTCTGCAGAGGTTACTGCTGTCTTTTTGTTTGTCTGTGCCCTGCCCCCAGAGGTGGAGCCTACAGAGGCAGGCAGGCCTCCTTGAGCTGTGGTGGGCTCCACCCAGTTTGAGCTTCCAGGCTGCTTTGTTTACCTAAGCAAGCCTGAGCAATGGCGGGCGCCCCTCCCCCAGCCTCGCTGCCGCCTTGCAGTTTGATCTCAGACTGCTGTGCTAGCAATTAGCGAGACTCCGTGGGCGTAGGACCCTCCGAGCCGGGTGGGGGATATAATCTCCTGGTCCGCCGTTTTTTAAGCCTGTCGGAAAAGCGCAGTATTCAGGTGGGAGTGACCCGATTTTCCAGGTGCCGTCTGTCACCACTTTCTTTGACTAGGAAAGGGAACTCCCTGACCCCTTGCGCTTCCCAAGTGAGGCAATGCCTCGCCCTGCTTCGGCTCACGCACAGTGCGCGCACCCACTGACCTGCGCCCACTGTCTGGCACTCCCTAGTGAGATGAACCCTGTACCTCAGATGGAAATGCAGAAATCACCCGTCTTCTGCGTCGCTCACGCTGGGAGCTGTAGACCAGAGCTATTCCTATTTGGCCATCTTGGCTCCTCCCCGATAAAAATACTTTTAAAATAAAGCATAATATTAGCAAATACTTATACCAAATTATTTAATTCTCACAGATGATATCATTATGCCCATTTTACAGATAAAGAAATTAGCACAGAGAGGTTAAGCAATATTTTCAAGAACCCAGAGCTAGTAGGCAGTATATCTGGGATCCAAATCCAGGCAGTCTGGATCCAGAACCCATGCCCTTAACCACTTAACTGTGCTGTATCTCAGTGTAGGAGTCCATGGGAGATTGGGAGGAGAGCAGAAAAGGGGTCCTGGTGATGAAGAAAAAGTCTAGAAACTGATCTCCCTGCAGATGAAAAAGCTAAGACCCAGGAATGCCTCATGGTAGGTTAGTGGTAGTCAGATCCAGAATTTAACTAACAATTTTGCCATCAGATATATTATCAGAGAATGTCTTTTATTCTTAAGTGACAAACATGACTATGATTTAAAAGAGAGTAGAAAATATTCAGCAGATTTTTTTTCACCCATCTAGAACAAGGAGCTAATTTTATTGGTTCCTAATACCCCCTCATATGTATATATTAATATGCTCTACTTGCATACATATGTGTAAACTCTCACTGCAGCAAATATTAAATGTAAATAACAAAGTACACATATTAAAAGTGTGAAATGTAAAATGTGATCTTCCAACCCAGTTTGGAAAGCTACAGTTGGAAAAGACTTTTCAAAATCATTTTTTCATTATTGTTATCATTCATTTTGTTGTTGTTTTTAAGAGAGTAATATGTGCTTACTAGAAAAAAAACTAACAGAATAGAAGGGGATAAAATAAGAAGTAAAAGTATTTCAGACATGCTAATTTTATTTCTCATTGTTAGGCAGTTTATCTTTCCAGGAATTGTCTATAAAGCTACAATTATATAATATATATACATTTAAATTTGTTTATGATCATATCAATGTCTTTCATAAATTATATTTCTGTTTATTTTTAAACTTTAATACTATTTTATGACTTTTTATAATACGTGCTTAACATTTATTTTTATGTAAAATAGGATTCTGCTGCATTCTTTTCAACAACTTCACAGTAACTTCTTTGCAAGGCTAAGCCACATTGTAGTCAACTGTTGTTCATTGATGGACATTTAAGCTGTCTCTAGTTTTTTTTTTTTTTTAATAGGATAATTTATTTTTTAAGAATCAGTTTTTAAAGTTATGTTAAAGATCGAACTTTTAAATGCATGCAATTATATATAAACAATAATCTATATTAATTTTTAAATTTTCTGCTGGATGCAGTGGCTCATGCCTGTAATCCCAGCGCTTTGGGAGTCTAAAGTGGGCGGATCTTGAGGTCAGGAGTTGGGAGGCCAGCCTGGCCAACATAGTGAAACCCTGTCTCTATTTTAAAAAAAAAAAAAAAAAAAACAGGCTAGGTGCGGTGGCTCATGCCTGTAATCCCAGCACTTTGGGAGGCTGAGCAGACGGATCACAAGGTCAGGAGATCGAGACCATCCTGGCCAACATGATAAAACCCTGTGTCTACCAAAAATACAAAAATTAGCTGGGCGTGGTGGCGTGTGCCTGTAATCCCAGCTACTCGGGAGGCTGAGGCAGGAGAATTGCTTGAACCAGGGAGTTGGAGGTTGCAGTGAGCCAAGATTGCACCACTGCACTCCAGCCTGGCGACAGAGCCAGACTCCATCTCAAAAAGAAAACAAAACAAAATACAAAAATCAGCTGGGAGTGGTGGCAGGAGCCTGCAATCGCAGCTATTGGGGAGGCTGAAACACGGATCACTTGAACCTGGAAGGCAGAGGTTGCAGTGAGATGAGATCATGCCACTGCATTCCAGCCTGGGCAACAGAGCAAGACTCCATCTCAACCGGTACAGTGGCTCACGCCTGATCGAGACCATCCCGGCCAACATGGTGAAACCCCGTCTCTACTAAAATACAAAAAATTAGCCGGGCATGGTGGCAGGCACCTGTAGTCCCAGCTACTCGGGAAGCTGAGGCAGGAGAATCGCTTCAACCTGGAAGGCGGAGGTTGCAGTGAGCTGAGATAGCGCCACTGCACTCCAGCCTGGCGACAGAGGGAGACTCTGAAAAAAAAACAAAAAACCAAAAACAAAACAACAACAAACAACAACACCACCACCAAAAAACCCTCCAACTCAAAAAATAAAAAAATTTTAAAAAGCACTTTTTAATTTTCAGGGAAAAAAAATCTAAGGCTGGTGTTCACAATGTCAATTTTATTTATGGTTTGTTCTCACTATAAGCTTCCCTGTAATCCATTTCTACCCATTTTTTACTCTGCACAAACAAACTTTTTACCTTTTTGCTCTTTGATTTTTTTTTTTTTTTTTTTTGAGATGGAGTTTCACTCTTTTTGCCCAGGCTGGAGTGAAGTGGCGCAATCTTGGCTTACTGCAAACTCCACCTCCCAGGTTCAAGCAATTCTCCTGCCTCAGCCTCCCCAGTAGCTCGGATTATAGGCAACCCCCACCATGCCTGGCCAATTTTTGTATTTTTAGCAGAGACGGGGTTTCACCATGTTGGCCAGGCTGGTCTCAAACTCCTGACCTCAGGTGCTCCGCCCGCCTCGGCCACCCAAAATGCTGGGATTAGGCTGCTCTTTGAAAGCTTTACAAATTTATTTAATCCTTACAATGACTCTGAGGTAGATCTTCTTGTCTCTGTTTGTAGATAAGAAAACTGGAACTGTCAAGAAACTTGCTTAAGATCACAGAGTGCATTAGGTTCGGATCCATAATCAAATTGGAAAAAAAGAAAAATACAAAGAACAATTAAGACTCCAAAGCCCTAATGCATAGTCTTTGTATCCCATCACACTGTGGCATTATATATATAAAACAAAAAACTTTATAATAAAGAGAAATGTATTTTCCAAACTGTGGTTCTCCAGATAACAATGTGTCTCCGTGAGGACCATATAGTAAATACATCCCATAAAAAATGATTACCAACCAAAAGCTTGCAATTAATGTTCCAACTAAAGAAAAAGACTCAAAGTAAAAGCATCAGCTATCCTAGGTACTGCTTGGAGGCAACACCAAAC